>NW_013679068.1:0-3732 GCF_000517525.1 Limulus polyphemus | reverse complement strand
AATATATGTACATACACATATATATATGTACAGTCACCTAGTAACATTTTCCATTTTAGTATAGAATATGTATATATATAAACAATTACTTAGTCCTAAACACAATATTAACATACTGCTAAATTCTTTTTATAGAGGAATACTGATTTAGTGAAATGAATTTAGTGATTTTACAGTTGCTTAAAACTAAAACATCATTACTTGTAAACAAGAGAATTATATTTTAATTCTGGTTTTCTAACAGTCACACAACTCAACAAGCAATATTAACATGATTGTGACTTTTCTGTGACTGTAATCTCATCAAGTAATCATTGTATAGTATTTTAAATTTTTTTATGTTTTACTAAAATTTCCATTTTTGACCTACAGTTATTATATATGTGTAAAATATAGTGGTAAGTGATATGTAGTCTGTTAAAATGATAAAGCTAGGATACAGGAAGAAACTTGCCTATTTCCGTGTGTGGACATTACTCTCTTTTAAAAAAAGGAAATGTGGTGTAACAGGAACAGGAAGTACACTGCAGGAAGGATGAACTGTCTGTCTGGTTGACACATGATATACACTCTTTGCTTGATGACCACTTGCTTATTAAATCTTAAATTAGAAACAGATTTCAAGTCAAATACTTAAAAAAGCTAAAGTTGCCAAAGTTTTATCATATTTATGCATAAAATAATAAGTATAATATTAAGAAATGTCCATTTAAAATTGAGATTGTTAAATAATGCTAATAATTATTAAACAATATTAGTGGTTCTTGTTCATTCTACAATTTAGTGTTAAGAACTGGGAGTAAAAGATACAGTTTACTTTTAAAAATCAAACTAGTATTTTATCACAAAATGAAAAATCTTTTCACTTCTCATAAAAATAGCATTTATTAATAATAAAAAATATTATTAAACTAACTGATGAATCATTGCATTCTAACCATTAAAAACTTTGTTTTTTGTCATTGATTTATGATGTTAAGTATTTCTAGTCAGTTAATTGTACAGCTCACACATGGTTAATTTATAATTTTATTTCTGATCTAATTAGTTAGCTTAATTCAGTAATTAATACCTTTAGATAAACAAAGATCTTATTTCTTACCCACACACATAATAAATTATTGTACTTTTTTTTCAAGAACAAAGTTGAATTGGCTGTCTTATGGAACGAGTTTTCATTCTTACCATCTTATCTAAAACTTTGAGTTCTGTGATTTTATTACATTTTTCCCATTACTTCTGATATGTTGTACATTATTCTTTTATATTTAATTCAATGTAAGTAAAAGCTATAATCTGATTTGGAAGTTTGAGAATATTTCTATATAAGTTGAGGTTGAAATAATTCTTTGTATATCAAATTACTCTTAAACTTTTGAATAATTTACAACAACTAGGTAAAAACAGGGTAAAATGTGGCTAAACAGTGAGATTGCTAGGGGGGTGTCCTTGTAGGACAATGCTGCTAAATATACATTTTTCTATGGAAGAACTAGACTTAGACAAACATAATTTAACCTAAAAATGAATTAGTTACAGTTTCACAGTTACTGTAGAACTTTTAATTAACAACATGATTTTCTTTCTAATTTACACATTTTACTTAAATGATATTTAAATATAAACTTTTATCAAATCATAATGTGGTGAAACATTTTCTAAAACTGTAAACATAAGTCATACTGGTCATATCATTTGGTGGAAAAGTACTGTTATTTTGGCTAAACCAAATGATAAGACAGCTAGAAGCATCAGAGAATGTATAAAAATAATGAAACACACTAAAAATAATTATCATATCTTGAACAAGGAAGAAGGGTTGGCAAGTCTGAAAGTATATAGATGGCGTGATCTTCTTTAAGTTCAGCATATAAATTAAGTAGTTACTTGACTAATGGCTTTGGTATATATGGTTTGATTTAACACTCCTGAGAATGATGTGATTCTATGGCAAAACATATAAAGTGTCTGTTTTGACAGTGTTGATGGTCTCAGACTAAAGTTTTTAACTTAAAAATGTTGATTGTTTAATTTACACAAGTACCTTGAATTTTAGCTTTTTGATATCATTAGGGATGTAATAAAGAAGGAGAGAGTATGTGATAGTTTCATTTATATATTTTCAATTTTCTCAGCTTATGGATAATAAAAAATGGCCAGAACAATATTCAGGACTTAGATGTATTTTATATACGTTGAAACTTATGAAATAAACACATTTTTGCATTTAAGAAATAAGAGTATTTCATGTCATTTACATATTAAAAAATATTGCTAAAGTATTATATGAAATATTTGAATGTTTTATTTCTTCAGTGTCGTAACTAATCATAGTTGTTTTCTTTTAGATAAACATCAGGGAACCAAAAGTTTCTTTAGAAGTAAGTTGGTTTGTTTGATATCAGCTTAGAATAAGTCTAATACAACAGAAAAGATTGTGAGTTACTTTTACAAAGGTATATCAAAGAAGACTTGACTGTATAATATGAGAAAACAAATTGCAAGAAAGTACATTTATAAATTAAAGGGTTATTATTACTAGTGGTACCAGTGTTCAATAAAAGAGTTTTGGTAAACATTGTTTTCTGTTACTTGGACAGTGTTTTTCAAGATTTATCTATTTTATCTATGTTGAAAATCATGTGTAAAACATTTTTATATATTGTTTGGCTGTTCTTATCAATAGTAAAAATTACGTAAAAGTTTTTGACATTGTTTGACTTTTTTACTTGCAACAATGAAGACATTTGAAACACTTATCTCCATTATTTAGCTGTTTGTATTTGTGTACAAAGCTTTTCTGTTTTGTTTGATTATTTTATTTGTAATGTTATTTTAAGGTTATCAGTGGTATCTTTCTGATTATTTGTTAAAAATATGTGTGATCCATTTTACAATAAAATAACAAATTAGTTTATTTTTTTTAACATTCTGAACAGACTGTGTTCACTGGTAGGCCTAACTTTACAAAATGTTTCAACAAAAATTCCAAACTAAGATACACCTAACTTCCATTTTAACCATGCAGAATTTCCTCTCTAACTGATCATCAACAAACATGCTGCCTAACTACTGATTAATTGAATCACAGGCAAATAGATGCAATAACTCTCAATGTCTAACTAACTGAATATTTAATATTTCACTGAGACTTATATTGATGTTGTATTCTTATTTCTACATATTACACAAAACTTATAGATTCTTAATTTTCATGAAATTTTTAGATACTGCATCATGTTCCTTTTTCTAGCAAACAAGCATCTAATTTAAAGTTCAAGAAATACAGCTTACAACATTATACTGATATCAGCCTTCCACAGATGATTCTTGTTGTGTGTGGAACTATATTATACTGATATCAGCCTTCCACACATTATTCTTCTTGTGTATGGAACTATATTATACTGATATCAGCCTTCCACACATGATTCTTGTTGTGTGTGGAACTATAATATACTGATATCAGCCTTCCACACATGATTCTTGTTGTGTGTGGAACTATATTATACTGATATCAGCCTTCCACAGATGATTCTTGTTGTATGTGGAACTATATTATACTGATATCAGCCTTCCACAGATGATTCTTGTTGTGTGTGGAACTATAATATACTGATATCATCCTTCCACAGATGATTCTTGTTGTGTGTGGAACTATATTATACTGATATCAGCCTTCCACAGATGATTCTTGTTGTGTGTGGAACTATAATATACTGATATCAGCTT
>NW_013679067.1:4147-8885 GCF_000517525.1 Limulus polyphemus | reverse complement strand
TGTCCAGTTGTACTTTTCTACCATCCCATCAGACTGTGGGTGCAATGGCGTTGTCCTGATCTTTCGTATGCCAAACAACTTGCAGCATTCTTGGAACACAGCTGATTCAAAGTTACGGCCTTGATCTGAATGCAGTTCATATGACATACCAAATCTGAAGAAGTAATCACTAATAGCCGAAGCTACAGTTGTAGCTTCCTGATTTGGTATTGCATATGCCTCAGGCCACTTGGTGAAATAATCCATCACCACACAAATATACTTGTTTCCAGCACGAGTTTGGGGCAGAGGACCAGCAATGTCGACGGCCACTCTTTCCATTGGTGCACCAACTTGATATAACTTCATTGGAGCACGTCCCTTATGCTTGGGTCCCCTTTTAGCACAACATGTACTGCATGTTCTGGCCCCTGCTTTTCCCACATGCTACAGCTAGTGGTCAGGGATGGCATGAAGAAAGCTAGACCACTCCTGAAAGTAATTTCCAAAGCATCAGACATCGTGTCCTACATCTTAAAGTCAACGCAAGCAACTGAGGCCAGAGTTGAGTTGGTAACACCAACATGATGGAACTCAGAAATTAAGATAATTAAGTCTTTAGTGAATATTCTGCAGGAGAAGTTTGATAATCTAGGTACTGTACATCGAAACTTACTGAGCTTGCAGATTTGATGACAATACTGACACCTTTTGAAGAGGCAATATATTTCACCTAGAGTCTGAACATTGTTACCTCTAGTTATTTAGTGCCGTGTGTTTATGGGCTGATGACTGAGACTGACACCATGCAGTCCAGATTTAATTTCAATCTTTTCTCTTCACTGAACAAATCTGTTCACGACCGGCTGACTCAGTATGAGCAACGAAGTGTCTTCTGCTTAGCTCTGGCATTGAATCCCAGATTTAAACATGGCTGTTGTTTCACTAGATGTACGGTCTTTGAATCTAATTGAATGCTCCTACACCAAGAAGTCAAGAAAGTTTCCTCAACAAATAATTCTACAACCAAAGATTCAAAAGAGGACTTTAAATCCCCCCCTCGCAATAGAAGTAAGCTCTTTAGTTTCTTTGCTTCCTCCAAGAAACCAGCCATCTAAACTTCAGAGGATACAGACATCAACACCTACCTCGGTGGTCTTTATATTTCTGAAGAAAACAACCCTTTAGATTATTGGAAGATCCATGAAAAATCTTTCCTACCCTATCTTTGCTAGCTAAATGCTACCTGGACGTTCCACCATCATTTGCCCCAGTTGAGTGTTTGTTTAGGATCGAAAGCAAAACTCTCAGACCTGATCGATGCCACCTCACTGACAAAACATTTGAGAGACTAATGTTCATAAAGAACAATGGACAGTTATAATAACTATAAGTCTCCTTTAAAAATATATTTTTGTTCTGAAACTATGTTATTGCATTTTGAAAAATAAAAGTATTGGAATGTTAATATTGGTTCAGATTTGGAAGGAGACAAATTTTGTGATGTGACTACAAGATATTGTATTGTAATGTTTGCTATATCTGCTGAATTATATACAGCCCTTTACCTTCTCTTCTGAAAGGCATCATAGTTTAGGAAATGACATTTTGCACAACTAGAAAGACTTACAAGCAACAGAAAAAGTCGGGAACTAAGGGACGATGGTGGTCCAAAAGAGATGTTGGGTCTGGAAGTCCTATCCTTGATGTATGACTTTTACTTATGCTGCAAATGTTCGTGATTTCTATCTCTTTATAATTGACGACTCGGAAAAAAGAGCCACCAATATCTGGTGCACTGATGCAAGAAAAATACAAACAGCCAATGGACAATCTGTTAAGCACATCTTATTATTTTGCCACCACAGAAAAGGATCTACCACTCATGACATTGTTGGGGTTTCTGAAAACTCATACAATGCTGTGTCTAGGATATCAAGTCAGATGAGGATGAAACCAATATTTTATCCCACTCCAACACTTTAGGTGAGGAGCAAAGAGCTGAAAGTAGCTCTGAAAGTCCACAGCACCACTGATAACAATCTCACAATCGATATAGTTGGGATTAAACCTGATAATCACAACCATAATGGTCATGAAGCTGAAATATCAATGACTGAAAGGGGAAAGGTGATTCTTGCTTTCCAAGCTATAAAGTGATGTTCACCATATTATGTATAAGCTAAGGAGCTAAGAGGGCTGGAGTCAGTTAATATAATTTCTATGGCATCACCATGTTTCATTACTGAAGGTGATAGCTAGGGGTTTGAAGACCCAGGTGAAAGGGTGTTAAGACCTCTGCTTCTGAGCTATCAGGTGGTATTGTAAGATACAATTTATACACTACAATTTCTGATTACCAACTGATAATCTGAAGTTAGAATGAATTGTTGATTGCAGAATTAATGAGACAAAAAGGACTTTGCAGCCCTCACTTTTTGAGCTATCGATCAGAGTTTTACTATAAGAGATATCCATAGAATATTGGATTGGATAATGGCTGCTCAATTAACACAGTTAGGACCATTTTTGCTAGTAGATGAGATACATTGACACAACTAAATGATGACTAGGATTTCAAAACTCAGCTGAAAGAAGAGTAACATTTCGCGAGAATTACTCACCTGACCTAGCCGAGTATTAGAGTATCCATGGGGAATATCATAATCCTCAATAAATCTTTTTCGTTACATATGAAATGTATATATCTATTCCACATGCAGTGATTAAGTTGTGTTTGACCTAAAGTATATTGATGCATGAATTATAATCCTGATTTACGAGAATTTTAGCTACCGTCTTTGTTTATATGAATTCTGCCAATGATTATATACTTCATGATGCCTGAAAAGAAAAAAGTGCGAGTTTGACATTTTGTATGTGGCAGCACTTTATAAAACCATAGGTACCAAGAAGTATTTTTGAAAAGTAACTTAGATGGTTACAAAGTAATATGAGTGGGAATCAGGAGCAATCTGTGTATAATAAAAATATATGTGTATAAGTAAATACGCGTTATGTGTACAAATAGATACTCGTGCGGTTCTGCATATAATTAGGAATATTACATAAAATTATTCACGAGTATTGTACAATGCGAATGGATCAGTTACATAATTAACATAACTATTTAAGACACCTATTAATATAAATAAAAGATTTTATTTGGATGGTAAGACTTTGTGATATGAGATTAACTGTTATCACTGGCCTGTAAGGTATTTTCATTAATACTTTTGATAAAATGTTTTAATTTTAACATTGAACTATTCGGTAGATAATGAATTTTATGGAAGGATAAGGGTAATAAAGAGACTCGCATTATGTCTAAGAAAAACATGTAGTTTTTCAGAAAGTTTAGTGCATGATATTTCGATTCAGTTTATTCAAATAGGCGAAATTATCAGTAGTATATGAAATTCACTGACAACAGTTTAGTAAGAACTATAAGCTTAGTGTACCCAAAGATTTATTTGTTTGTGATAGGATATTTCAAGCATGCAGGTTGAAATACTTAATAAAGCACACAGTTGTCACAAGAGTGGCAATAAAGAGCAATATGACTAAAATGTTATTAGTCAAGCAGAGTCCAAAGGAGGCCTGAGGACCAAGAAGTTCACTGACAGTAGAGATGTATGTTCTATAGGCGACTAAAATATGAGCACATGAACCCCATAGAAGTTTCGCTTGATAAAAGTTATCCATTTATCAATCTATCTCTAAAGGTAGTTTTCTGAGAGGTTTAGAGGTTGTAACCAAGCAGTTAGGACTCTTTTTCAATCTACACATCTAGCTGACTTTTTGACCAATTAGAGTTCATCTGGCCTTCATTTTAAATCTGGACTTTTGTTATTCACGATCGAGTTCTTGACCATTTTGCCTGTCTTGCTTCTCAACTATGCAAAATGTCATTCTCTTTGTACCAAAGCCTCCAGATTTCCATAGCTGCCATGGAAAATTATATCCTGTCCAAAGAATGACTCTATGGTTCCAGTAACCATAATGGAAAAATCAAGGTCAATTACCGATAACAAGACGCCAAGAAAAATGGATTTCCTGCTAGCAGAAGCCTTCAACATGCAAGTCTAACACAAAGAAAACCCTTAGTAAAGTCCAGGATGATCTGAAGGCATTGCAGCCAACTGCAAGACAACAACGGTCCTAGAGATTCTGCTAGTGGGGTTGTTGTGAATTAGAGCAACACCTTGTACTGTACATTTGGCATGGATGTGTTCTTAGAAATGAGACTTTAAAGGTTATCCATTTAAAATGTAATCTTAATTGTGGGCTTTAGAATGAGCATGAAAGACAGAATGGAGGAAAGGGGTGTCATGAAAGCATATCATAGGTTTTCTACCTAGTTTTTTGTTACATAGAAATTTTAATTTTTTTGTTTATTTAATTTCTATGCAGCTTTAGCATAGATACATGGTCCAGAAAGCCATTGAGATTGCCTTGTGCTAGATTAATATTCTATCAGAGGAGATATTGTGGTAGCATATAGCATCCATGTTCAAAGGATCAGCAACTGATATATTTTTGTTGGCCAAACTGTCATTGCTGTGAGAAAACAAGAGTTGGTCTGTGTTGTTGTAGACTTGAAAAAGAAACCAAGTTTATCTGTAGAAATGAAGCATGTTTTTTTGGTTCAGTTCTATTGGGGGTTATTAAAGTAAAGACCATGCTTTAAGGTCATTGTTCTTTAGTTCTATGGCGATTTCTCTTGAGAGAGAGAAGGCTGTGGACTGTCTAGGTTTTA
>NW_013679067.1:0-3185 GCF_000517525.1 Limulus polyphemus | reverse complement strand
TAAGGAATTTTCTGCATGCCAAGAGACTTTTAAAAAAATAACAGAAAATGCATGTGTGAGATGTAACTATCATGAACTATACATCTTACAACTTAATATATAAATGTATCCTTAATCATGCATTTTTTTCTAATTTTAGTATAGGTTTCCATACATAGATGCAAGTTCTAGACTGTCAGATGTTATATTCGCCAGTTGTCAATTGTAGGCTTTTATTTATACTTCTTAATGGTATAAATATATACTGCATTGTTGTTGTTGGCCTTAGGATTCTTCTACAGTAGGTGTCTGTGACTTGTTGGTGATAAATTCAACAATAAATGAACAGCACGCACTCCACTTCTTTTCAAAACAATATGTATATTCGGAACAAGTCAAATGTATGTACAACAAATTATTTACACTATAGAGCTTATAGGCATATCATAAACACTATATATAGTTCTCTTCTTCTTGTCAAAAGTCCACTTAGGCCTATTCAGTTGCTTTAGAATTTCAGTTGACAAGCTGAACTACCTTTCCCTATTTCTATTGCACTAGTATTCTGTGTATAACTCACTTACAATTGTGGTGCAAGTTACTACAGTCATATACTGCTCTTCCAGTAATTGTTTGGCCTTCTTTCTTCAAAATATTCTCTGTTCCTTTTGTCAAAGTGCACTCAGTCTGATTCAGTTACTTTAGAACCATGCTTTGACGAAATATATCATTCTTCTTGTCTCCTTTTCTACTGTTAGTCTAACTCTAACATTTTAAATGTTAGACCTATCACTTTCCTTGGCCGAACTTCTACTTCGCATGTCTTTACTTTCTCGTCTGCTCTGGCTGTCTGCTGTTCCCATTCGTCTTACATTACTTATAAATTTATCACTTTAATCGTCTGCTCGCCTTCTAGAAATCTCCATATTTTCGACATCAATAGATTTCACGTAAAGTTCGATAGTGAATTATAAATATAACTTCTGATAATCGTCTGCTTTTAACTCTCTTATTACATAATACAACAACTAAACAATCATGAAATATTAATTCACAAAATAACTAATTAATAATATCTACACTAAACAGTCTTTTGTATCATGACATAGATATCCAACCTTTGCTTGTTCTAATTTTGTCCTTTGAAAGAGTTAATTAAATGCTTAGCTACATATATAGCTGTGTGTACATCCGGCCTCCAAGTAGCTCAGTGGTAAAATTTCAGGCATACCATATAAATTTGGGTTTCGATATCTGGTGAGCAGCTCACAGATAGCCCATTGTGTTGCTTTGTGGATAACAACAATCAAACCATTATACATCTGTGAAATTAACCAAATGCACAAAGAACAGCTTCAATTAAGGCCTTCTTTCTTCAAAATATTATCTGTGCAGATATGCAACAGTATGTACAAATGTTCATTACACTGTTGGTTATCACACTTGTATCCCAAGCTTTAAATAATTGTCTCTTTTTCGTCAAAGCGTGTTTCAATGTACCAAATATCTGTATGTTATTTGAAACTCTTTCCCACACTGCCACTAAGTTCATGTTCATTTGAACATTTTGCATCTGCTCTCCGCCAGTTGAATAATTACATGAGGTCTACATATACCGAAGAAAGACTAAGTGTTTTAACTTTAATACATAATCATTATGACACTGCTATCAACATTGAAACTGTATGTAAGTTATTTATGGAAAAAGCACTCCATAAATATGGAACATGCTAACTCTGTAATGTTGTACAGAGTTGTATAAATTATTAATATAATTTAACAAATAATAACTGCATTGCATGTACATAATACAGTACTTTACTATTATAAAACATACATAGTTATGCTAATTTAAGTCTAGCTCCCTGTGCATGTTACAATAGAATGATGATTCTTTGACTTTTCATTGGACGTTTGTCAATTTTATGTAAACAGCCATGCAATTGTTTGAGCAATATTTCATGCAAAACTGCTTCCAAAGTTAATATCATAGCATCCATTTTTTTAAACATTTTCTGGGGAGATTCTTACAAATTAGAACCCTCCTTTCTAACATTCTTCATACTGGCCTGCAATTCGTTTTAACCAACTAACTTATCATACAGAAATATACTGGTCCCAGTAGCGTGCAGAGGGGAGGGGCGAAAGGTGCCGGGGCATCCGACACAAAGAGTCAAATCGAATAGAAGAACCCTTTCCGCCCTTCCCCAAGGCCTTAGGTACAAGGCCCCGGGCATCATAGAACCTCTGCACGCCACTGACTGGTCCAGAGAATTTTTTTTTTATATATATTACAGAAACTTATAATATATTTTGAAATGATTCTGTTAGATTATTGTGGGGAAAAGTTTGAGTAATGAAATGATGTACATCTGGCATTCAGAGCTGTTTAAGTATCCCATCTGAGCAAAAATATGCTAGTCCTAAGAGAGGTCTTTTTTCATATTAAAGAAACCTTTAATAGATTTGGAAACAGTTTTTCTGACTATTGATGGGGATAGTTTGAGAAAATGAATAACATGCATGTGGAATTTAGTACTATTTAAGTGCACTGTCAAAATGGCTTGGTCCAAAGTTAGCATAGCAAGAGATAAGATTACAAAATAAAAATAAAAGTGTAGGTATTTGTAACTTTAACCAAAGTCATGTAAAATCTGTATTTCTCTATTCAGTTAAATGAGTTTGTTGAATACTTAGTGTCAGTCTCCTTCACTTTGGTCAAATCAAACTCATTATTGTTTAATATCTTACCTATTAGTTTTAAATGTAAATGTACCTTACAACAAGAGCATAGCCTGGTAGAGGTGGGAGTTCAAATGACCACCCCAATATTCTAAAAGGTCCACTATCTTCTGCTTTCTTTTCAAAAATAAACTCTTGACTTTCTTATAAATCATTCAAGTTCTTTGTTCAGAACAAAAGGTCCACATTTTTTTTTAAATACCACCCCTCTACACACACACACACATACAGTCTGTAGTGCTGGCTACACACCTGTCTTAGAAAGTTAGAATACCACACTCCTTAAAACTCTTTGCTAACTTTTTCAAAGTTTCAGGATAAATATCATTAAGATTAGGAATTTTACTTTCTGAGTTTGATGTTTTCAAAGTCTTCTTTATTAACAGAAACAGAATTTTTGAAAAAATCCTCCTCATTATAAAGAAAGTGGTCAGTTTCTTTATCAGTAAAATCACTTTTTGTCA
>NW_013679066.1:2356-8463 GCF_000517525.1 Limulus polyphemus | reverse complement strand
ATTTGAGTCTTTTAATGTTTGGTCTGAGTTTACTTTATGTCTTGTCCACCTAACTTGATGATATTTACTTCAACATATGATTGAAGTGATCATTACACTAAGATTTAAAGGTAATTCAGGAGAAGGGTTAAGTAAAGAGGTGAAAGTGTCATGGTAGGTTTATACACTAAAGGCTACCTTACAAATGTGGAAGTGATTGGCAAACAACCTAATTCCCAGTGTAACTGTTTATGACTGACTAATGTTGTAAAAAAACAGAGGCAACTTTTATTTTATTGGTATTTATGTCGTAGAATTAAGAGACACCAGACCAAGTTTTCTTCGACCAGTGAAGTAAATTTGAATAAATCTTACAATCATGGGCTTTTATATATGTGTTGTGTGTGTTTGTTTTTATATTTTATTCGGATTTTGTTTAGTTTTTTGTTTTTTAGAATTAAACACACTGAAAAGTATTTTGTCCCTTTCTTTACATATATAATTATACTTCCTTAATTAAATAAAGTTTCTTTTAATATATTATCTCTTCTATTTTAGATTTACTTGTTTATCACTAAAGACATTCTCGATCCCCTTCTATTGTAAATCAACCTACCTGGATGTTTTCTATTCCTTATCCGGAAATGCTAGGCCTAATGGTTAGAACACTCGTTTCGAAACCTGATGATCGCGGAATCGAAACCAGTCACCAAACATGCTCGTCCACGGGTATTGAAACCAGATTGTGAGCCTTATAAGCTTTCAGACTTACTTTGGAGCCACTGGGGGCTGTTTAGAATATATCTGTCGTTGATTTTGAATGTGTTGAAATTTGTGTTCACAAAGATTTAAAGTTAGACACACTAGCTTAAAATAGATTTTCGTATTGAAAGATGCAATAAGGTTGTGAATTGTTTTGAAGAATCACTTAAAGAAAAAGTAGTATTGGTTCATACACAATATTGAAAAATATATAGATTTCTCGATACTCTCATAATTTATTAGGTAACACATTTTATATCAAATGAGACAGTAATTGGTTAAGTGCTATTACATATATTTGAATATGAGATACTGTTTGATAGTTATAGTGCTCAGACATTTTCTTGAAAAGGATTGTGAAGATAGATGTATAAATATCACGATTCACGTCAAATCTTATTAAAACTTATTATCCATTCCAGACTCTACTTTCCATGGGAAAACTCAGCACGATGTAAATGTCTGACCATTTTTGTGTTGTGCATACTGGCTTTATAAATTAGGTTTAGTGGTAACTAATTGTACTTTCTTTTATAAAAGATCTTTGTGGCAGTTAGGTCCGATTAGGTACGGGCCCTCTTAGGTGTCTCCCTAACACAAATTCCCCCTTACCTGGTCAACAAGTAAAGCACAGGAGACTCTTGCCACATATCAGTTCTTAACCGCTGAGTTGATCGACTTGGAGAGTTCCTCACATGTTGGTTATTTTTAGAAAGATTTAGATCCTGCCATATACATTCATAATATTCAACAACATCTACTCATTAGATATTTTTTCACTCTATTATTATAGTATTTCTGGGTAATTTTCTTTGTTTGCTGAATTTCAACCAAAGCTACCCTTGGGTTATCTCTGATAGCCGTCCCTACTTTTGAAGTGACACTAGAGTCTAACTGCCTACACTATCCATCGCCATTTTATCACCAATTCTTAGCCAACGAATAAGGACATTACTATCAAATGATAACACTCCGACGACTGAAAGGTTCTATCACTTTTGATTGATTTTTTATCATTTCTCCTATGTGTTAAATATAATCAATTTTTTATACACTATCATGACAGAGTTTGTACTTAACATAAAAGAACTGTGTATGTTTATTTTAGAGCTTCTTTTATGTTTTTTCATTTAAATTTCATGATTTTATATTTTAGCTTTCAAATCTATTTATAAAACTTCTGAAGTAAAAATTTCTGATATTTCTATATTTACTTTCATCACTCAAAGTTGCAAATAAGTAGTGTTGATGTGTCTGTTTCAGTGAAAAAGAAACAAGGATTAGGACAAACAAATGAGTAATATATTCTAGCGACAAACCTCTATAAAAACGTGATTTAATCTATACTTGAGATACATATCTTCAAAATAACTTGATTAGGTCATCCAGTTTAGAGTAACATAAACTTTTTTCTGACATTCAAGCTAAAACGAAAAAAAAATTACCCTGATAAAAGGTTCGATCTGTTAACCTAAACAAACAAACACTTTACTGTTGAAATAATACTGTTGAATGGATTGGCCATACTGTGATCCTCTTTCACGAAATATTAGAAGTGTTCATTCTTAAACAGGACCGCATTTATCCACCTTACAATAACACGTAAGTTTTTGAAATACCTCAGCCACTACTATCGGTAGAACGTGCGAAAACCTCGGAGAAAATGGTTCTACAGAGCTGAAAAACAGATCTTGTATCGTTCAACATTTGCGTCCACTACCGTGAAGGTATAGAAATTACTCACTTATACCCTAAAAATTAGTTCAGCCACACTGTTGTGAAAGCTAGATTCTAGATATCGTAAGGAATTTAAATCGCTATTCATAGTTTAAACAGAAAATAGTGTATCGGAAAGTGTGTTTCACAAACAGCCCGCTAACGATGATTCCTTCCTCACATTAGGCCTAGCATGGACAAGTGGTTAGAGCTCTTGACTCGCAATCTGACGGTCGCGGGCTCGAATCACCGTCTCACCAAACATGCTCGCCCTTTCTGTCGTGGGGGCGTTATAATGCTACGGTCAATATCACTATTCGTTGATATAAGAGTAGCCCAAGAGTTGGTGGTGGATAGTGATGGCTAGCTGTCATCCCTCTAGTCTTTCACTGGTTAATTAGGGACGCTTAGCGCAGATAGCCCTCGTGTAGCTTTGCGCGAAACTCATAACAAACCAACCTATTAAGCTCAAAGTTACACAGTGGTTATATGTGCTTTGCTCGTCAACACAGTTGATACTGAATTAGTTATGAGATGTTATAACTTGAAATTCATATTGAGATCAACATAGCATAAGATATTATACACTATTGTAACTCGAGTCAGTCACCTGCTTAATGTGTCTGTTCCTAATATTTTACGTTTTGACACAGTCCTCGAATTTATTCACGATACTCGGCCTAATTTTAATTCAACTATCATTTTTCTGGGTGGGGGGCGACAATAAAAACCAAAATAATAATTATGAGCTAATTTTAGTTTTAACAAATCGTAGATATATAGAGGGAAATTAAAAATAAATGTCCTTTTAGCCGAGAACATCGGTTACAACATCTACTACTACTACTCGTTCTCTACTTAGTCATTTGGTTAGTGATTTTCTTGATAGTTATGGTAATATGTCATTAGCTTTTAGACTCTTTCTTTGTCCTTATGAACCATGTTTTATATGAGCTTGACCTCAATTTTTCAAAGACATGTTGAGGATTTGGAGTGTTTTATTTTGTGAAAAAACTATGTTCCTTGTATTGATGTTTCTCTAGACTTATTTGATCATCTGTTTTTTTATTATTAATGATCTTATGGAGTTAAAAGGGCGGGGATTATTTTTCGTGAATTTATAAATATGCTGGATAAACAGTTTACGACTAAAACGATTGTACAACCGCCGCTTGCTACAATGGAGAGTTAAACTACGGATTGTTTGTTTATGTTTAACAAACATTATAATTAATACCACAACCTAAACTACGGTCTATAAGATGTGTTACACAAGTAAAATATTCCCCATCCTACAACAAACCATTACTTAAATGGCTGCAACTGAGACCCCACGGCACAGTAGAGAAATTAAAGAAACATACAAACGAACATTATTTGTGTCAGGAAACCAAGATGGATGAAAATCTACACCATAGGACATCAACGTCTGTGTGAAATGTACTTTAACAATACGTGATTAATAGAATTTCCCCAAAATATACCTTCTTCACGTAAACGAGTACTGGTCTTTAAAAAAAAAATTAGTTAAAAGAATATCGACTAGAACAAGGAATATAGCGAACCGGAAATTTATCAATATCAACATTCATGCCACAATTAAGGTCAACAACAACCAAAACATTCTTATGGTCAGGAAGGATTGAATCCAATCGAACAAAAAAACGATTCATGTTCATTCGTTGCAAACGGAGCATAAGTGTTATAAATGTAAAAAGATACAAACTACCAGGAATACTAAACTTAACTCTTACTGTTCTAAGTTATGAGCCAAGACAATGAAGAGTAAAAATTACACCATAGGGAATATCAATAAAATTGTCACGCTTAGTCTACAACCCAAGGTATTAGAAACAAAAAAATAATAATAACCAGTTCGCAGAGAAAATCATCAATGGAGAAAGGCACATTTATAATTTATGAAGAGTCCTAGATCTTTACATTCACAAAAATTCTAGTGAAACTTATTGTAATTGAACATTTCAAGACGAAACTAGAGACTTATTATTTGTTTGTAATTAAGGACAAAGCTACACAATGGGCTATCTGTTCTCTGCCCACCACGGGTATCGAAACCCGGATTCTAGCGTTGTAAGTCCGCAGACATACCGCTGTGCCACTGGGTGCATATACTTATTCTTCTCTGTTTATACACAGGTGGAAACTCTTTTTAACCGTTAATTAAGTCAAGCTGTAAAGCTAGTTCGTCTGTACTAAAGGCACGTGTACAACCCATTGCTGCAATATATAACGTAGCTACATGTACAAGCTTCAATTCAGTCTTGATGTACCTTGTATACAAAGTTATCGTGTAATCACTCAGTTTCCCTGTCTATCTGTCATCATACAAGTAAGTTGAAAAACTCCATACTCAGTTGTTTTATACTAAAATTATGCGACATTTTATCAATCATGTTATTGAATTGTATTTAGATTTTGTCAAATATTTCAATGGCAATATGTAATTTTAATCGTTTTTTAAACAATTAAGATCGTCTTCATAATCCTTTCCGATATAGTGTTTGATGTGTCCAGTTGTTCCTTGAACTTATAATTCATTTTTTAAATATTTGTTATTGCTGTTGTTGTTTAGGTTTATATTTGTAAAACATATAATTATACTTCTCATATAAAATGTCATTCATATACATTTCTTAACACCACACTACACGAAATAACTCGAAACATTAATATTCAGTTAACCATGGCTTTCAAACTTAATTTAAGCCTAATATTAAACTATTTTGTCAAAACATTGTTTAGTTATGTGTTTGAGAGCAAAGCCACATTGGATTTTCTGCTCTGACCACCGCTTGGAATCCAACCCAGAATTTTAGCGTTGTAAGTGCGTAAACTTATTGTCAAAATTAGAATTTAAACTTCCTTAAATTTATCATTCTGATTAATAAATCATATTAACAGTTTAATGATAAAAAACGTGTTTCAGAAAATCAAGAGAAATTTTGGTTTTAGTTTTGTTAGTATTTATCGTTACTAAAATATACTCTGTAATGTCGTGTTTTCTACCATGTCATTGTTTTAGAAGTAAAACGTATTTTAAAACTTTACAGACTAAAATGTCGTTAATATCTCGGGTACCCAACTTATAATTCAGAGTATAATAATCATTATAAGTGTTCTATTATTGTAAAATACTGTATGACAATAATTACTTTTAATCAGTTTGTTATATAAATTTAACTTTAAACAACTGACGACCTAGTTTGTAGTTGTCACCTACGTAGGGTGCTTTCATTTGATCATGTAATTTACGATTGTTAAAGTGTTGTAAAATATGTATTTATTTTACCGATGTTTTCTGTTTACAAATATCGTTGTGTTTCAGTTTCATCTTAAGCCATATCTTTCTTTTTTCCCTATCTTTTGTACAATAACATAAAATGTAGCACCACACATCGGTGTAAAATGTGCTGTTATGTCACAGGTTACACTGGAAATATCTTTATCTTTATTTAAGGTTGTGTTTAAATATGTTTTTCAACATTTTTTAGAATCATTGCTCCTGTTTTCGTTAAGTGATTGTTCAAATAACTTTACGTCAATATAACACTATTTCATAACTTTGCGTACACAAATTTTGACCCATATGAGATCCAATAAAGACATTTGTGTGTATAAATACAGTTCTT
>NW_013679066.1:0-1822 GCF_000517525.1 Limulus polyphemus | reverse complement strand
CAACTATCACGCCACAATTAAGGTCCACAACAACCAAAACATTCTTATGGTCAGGAAGGATTGACTCCAATCGAAGAAAAAACGATTCATGTTCATTCGTTGCAAACGGAGCATAAGTGTTATAAATGTGAAAAGATACAAACTACCAGGAATACTAATCTTAACTGTTACTGTTATAAGTTATGAGCCAAGACAATGAAGAGTAAAAATTCCACCATAGGGACGATCAATAAAATTGTCACGCTTAGTCTACAACCCATGGTATTAGAAACAAAAAAATAATAATAACCAGTTCGCAGAGAAAATCATCAATGGATAAAGACACATTTATAATTTATGAAGAGTCCTAGATCTTTACATTCACAAAAATTCTAGTGAAGCTTATTGTAATAAGTATATGCCCCAGTGGCACAGCGGTATGTCTGCGGACTTACAACGCTAGAATCCGGGTTTCGATACCCGTGGGGGACAGAGAACAGATAGCCCATTGTGTAGCTTTGTGCTTAATTACAAACGAAACCCGGTGGAAACCCTTTTAACCGTTAATTAAGTCAAGCTGTAAAGCTAGTTCGTCTGTACTAAGGGCACGTGTACAACCCATTGCTGCAACATATAACGTAGCTACATGTACAAGCTTCAATTCTGTCTTGATGTACCTTGTATACAAAGTTATCGTGTAATCACTCAGTTTCCCTGTCTATCTGCCATCATACAAGTAAGTTGAAAAACTCCAAACTCAGTTGTTTTATACTAAAATTATGCGACATTTTATCAATCATGTTATTGAATTGTATTTAGATTTTGTCAACTATTTCAATGGCAATATGTAATTTTAATCGTTTTTTAAACATTTAAGATCGTTATCATAATCCTTTCCGATATAGTGTTTGATGTGTCCAGTTGTTCCTTGAACTTATAATTCATTTCTTAAATTTTTTTTATTGTTGTTGTTGTTTAGGTTTATATTTGTAAAACATATGATTATACTTCTCATATAAAATGTCATTCATATACATTTCTTAACACCACACCACACGAAATAACTCGAAACATTAATATTCAGTTAACCATGGCTTTCAAACTTAATTTAAGCTTAATATTAAACTATTTTGTCAAAACATTGTTTAGTTATGTGTTTGAGAGCAAAGCCACATTGGATTTTCTGATCTGTCCACCGCTTGGAATCCAACCCAGAATTTTAGCGTTGTAAGTCCGTAAACTTACTGTCAAAATTAGAATTTAAACTTCCTTAAATTTATTATTCTGATTAATAAATCATATTTACAGTTTAATGATAAAAAACGTGTTTAAGAAAATCAAGAGAAATTATGGTTTTAGTTTTGTTAGTATTTATCGTTACTGAAATATACTCTGTAATGACGTGTTTTCTAGCATGTCATTGTTTTAGAACAAAAATGTATTTTAAAACTTTACAGACTAAAATGTCGTTAATATCTCGGGTACCCAACTTATAATTCAGAGTATAATAATCATTATAAGTGTTCTATTATTCTAAAATACTGTATGACAATAAATACTTTTAATTAGTTTGTTATATAAATTTAACTTTAAACAATTGATGACCTAGTTTGTAGTTGTCACCTACGTAGGGTGCTTTCATTTGATCATGTAATTTACGATTGTTAAAGTGTTGTAAAATAGGTATATATTTTACCGATGTTTTCTGTTTACAAATATCGTTGTGTTTCAGTTTCATCTTACGCCATATCTTTCTTTTTTTCCCTATCTTTTGTACAATAACATAAAATGTAGCTTGACACATCAGTGTTAAATGTGCTGTTATGTCACAGGTTACACTGGA
>NW_013679065.1:6854-9135 GCF_000517525.1 Limulus polyphemus | reverse complement strand
TTATAATATATAAGATACAATATATTATAATATATAAGATACAATATATTATAATATATAAGATACAATATATTATAATATATGATATAATATAAAATATAATAAATGTTTTGATTGGAATATTTTTCTGCGGTAATGTTTCTATTATAGATTTGACCCCTGGTGGGCCATCGGTAAGATTATGAACCTCTAACACTAAATGTGTGTGTGTGTGTGTTTTTATTCTAAAGCCACGTCGGCTATCTGCTGTGCCCACCGAGGGGAATCGAATCACTGATTTTAGCATTATAAATCCAAAGATTTTCCGTTATCCCACCGGGGGACCTAACACTAAAATTCGGGGTTTGATCTGCAGACAACCATTATGTAGCCCCGTGTTAGCAAAAACAAGGAAAATTAGAGACTTCTTAAAGAATCATAATTTACAGATATTTTAATGTTTTTTATTAGCTTGTTTGTTTGTTTGTAGTTAAGCACAAACCTACACAATGGGATATCTGTGCTCTGCCCACCCGTTTTTATTAGTAATTTCTTAAAATGTTTTCGGTGTTTTGTTCTTATTTAAAAGGGTTTATTTATTTATTTAAAGTTTTACTTACAGGAGTTTGATATCCTAATCTCTTTCAAGGGTTTTATTATATTTGTATTTAAATGTTTTCTGAAGGTTTCTTGTCTTTTCATCTTTTTAAAACTTTCATTTGATTTGTATTATATTGTCTCATTCAATAAGTTATAATGTGACGGTCAATCCCACTAATCGTTGGTAAAAGAGTAGCCCAAGAGTTGGCGATGGGTGGTGATGACTAGCTGCCTTCCCTCTAGTCTTACACTGCTAAATTAGGGACGGCTAGCGCAGATAGCCCTCGTATAGCTTTGCGCAAAATCCAAATCAAACTAACAATCATTCAATAAGTTATAATGTGACGGTCAATCCCACTATTCAATAATTTATAATACTGTCATTTTCCTCAATGTAAAGAATCATTTTTTCACTTAATACTTTGGAGTTGTTCTTTTAAAGTTGTTTTTTTTTAACTTCGTCTAATGTCAAGACTCGAACCCTGAATTTTAGCATTGTAAGTCCGTATACTTACCACTGACCCTCCCGGAGAATCTTTTACTAGACACGGAACGTTTTGTTTATTGTAATAAAACAATGATGTTTCTATAAAAATGCTCTAAGTGTTCACATAGTGTAAACAGTGTTAATATAAATGTTTTTTTTTTAAATCTAAAAGTTTGACTTTCATGTTTTATCAAAATTATTAGAGGATTTATTTTTTTTTGAAATTTAAAATCTTGTTGAAAATTATCTTAAAACAGGTTTATTCTATTCCTTTTCTGTGATCAGCATTTTAAGACTAAATATATAGGATTTTATTTTGATATTTGGTTTGTCTTTACTTTTTTAACTCTTCGCGATCAGAAGTTTAATGTTTTCCGAACTGTTCATTCGGTGTCATCTTTGGTTATAAGTTTTTTCCGCCATTTTCTTTGTCCCCTCTACATTTTTCTGAAGCTAATTTTTTTGTAATTAAGCACAAAGCTACACAATGGGCTATTTGTGCTCTGCATACCACGGGTATCGAAACCCGGATTCTAGCGCTGTGCCACTGGGGGGCAGCTAATTTGTTTTACGGTAAAAAGGTGTCTTGTTTTATGTACACATATATATTTATGTATTTGATGAGTCTCATAAATAATAGATTAATATCCAGTCCCCTAAACTGAATCTTTTTTGCAAATGCTCCATTTTAAATTTCTTTTTTTTTTCTTTTTTCTGAAGAAGTTTGAATTCTATTTTATTATATTATATATATATATTTATAATTCCCTCTTTATTCTATATTTGTATAAAAGTTTCATTTTAAGCTTTCTTCATCGTTTCATATTCGTGTTTTCTATGGTATTTGTTTTCCAATATTTAACTTGGTTTAAGTTAGAAAAGTCTTTTATTTATAATTAATTGTCTTTTTGCGTGTTTAGTACTGTACATACATGGTTTTGTTTAGTACTGTATATACATGGTTTTGTTTAGTACTGTACGTACATGGTTTTGTTTAGTACTGTATATACATGGTTTTGTTTAGTACTGTACATACATGGTTTTGTTTAGTACTGTACGTACATGGTTTTGTTTAGTACTGTACATACATGGTTTTGTTTAGTACTGTATATACATGGTTTTGTTTAGTACTGTACATACATGGTTTGTTTAGTACTGTACATACATGGTTTTGTTTAGTACTGTATATACATGGTTTTGTTTAGTACTGTATAT
>NW_013679065.1:4984-6181 GCF_000517525.1 Limulus polyphemus | reverse complement strand
GATACCGATTAACGAGATACTGGGTGCGTGTGTTCTAGTGAAGACCACCCAAGCTTGGGATACCGATTAACGAGATACTGGGTGCATGTGTTCTATTGAAGACCACCCAAGCTTCGGATACCGATTAACGAGATATTGGGTGTGTGTGTGTGTTCTAGTGAAGACCACCCAGGCTTGGAATACCGATTAACGAGATTTTACATTCACTCATATTGCAAACCCTCGGTAAACTTCATAGGTGCACTAATTAAATGTTAAATGTATTGATTAACCATTTTGGCTAAACTGGTTAGGCTAGAGACACCTATTAAAATAAGCCCTAGCAGTCACTTCATATTGAACACGTGTACCTTACGGAATACGAAGTAGAATCAATGCCGCTGTTGTTGACGGACTGCCGTATCCGTCTCTCAGCCGAACAGCTATCTGGATTATTGTGCAGCATATTGATTGAGCTTTGAGAGCACAGGTTCGGCTGCAACTACGCATGCGTTTACTGAGTTGCGGTAGAATACACATCCGGATTTTTCGGACTTAAATCGAAGTTACAATTAATGAATTAAGCGGATTAGGGAGCGGATAAAACCCGAAAATGAAGCTATCCTTATAAGGATTGTTCGTTTATTTTATTGATGAGCATAAAGCTACACGATGGGTATTTATTCTGAGCCCACCACGTTTATATACCTTTAGACGTACCGCTGAGCCACTGGGAGCGAAGTGTAGGGGCTCGTGTTAAGAAGAAAAAGCTGATTTTAGAAAAGCTGTAGGGGCTCGTGTCAAAAAGAAAAAGGTGACTTTAGAGGGGATGTAGGGGCTCGTATCAAGAAGAAAAAGGTGATTTTAGAGGGGCTGTAGGGACTCGTATCAAGAAGAAAAAGGTGATTTTAGAGGGGCGAAGTGTAGGGGCTCGTGTCAAAAAGAAAAAGGTGATTTTAGAGGGGCTGTAGGGGCTCGCATCAAGAAGAAAAAGGTGACTTTAGAGGGGCTGTAGGGGCTCGTATCAAAAAGAAAAAGGTGACTTTAGAGGAACGAAGTGTAAGGGCTCTTATGAAGAAGAGAAATATAATTTTATAGGGGCGAATTACATGGCTAGTTTGTGTAATGCAGTTTAGATTAATTTGTAGGGGGCTCATAAATTAAAAGTTATTTAATAATTCAGAGGAATATATATATATATATATATATATATATACA
>NW_013679065.1:0-4452 GCF_000517525.1 Limulus polyphemus | reverse complement strand
GATTTGGCCAAGTGGTGTTAAAAAACTGGTGATTGATAGTACACAATGGACTTGTAAGGACACCAGTTCATTAAAACTGGATATAAAGTTAAGATTTGGCCAAGTGGTGTTAAAAAACTGGTGATTGATAGTACACAATGGACTTGTAAGGACACCAGTTCATTAAAACTGGATATAAAGTTAAGATTTGGCCAAGTGGTGTTAAAAAACTGGTGATTGATAGTACACAATGGACTTCTAAGGACACCAGTTCATTAAAATTGGATATAAAGTTAAGATTTGGCCAAGTGGTGTTAAAAACTGGTGATTGATAGTACACGATGGACTTGTAAGGACACCAGTTCATTAAAACTGGATATAAAGTTAAGATTTGGCCAAGTGGTTTTAAAAACTGGTGATTGATAGTATACAATGGACTTGTAAGGACACCAGTTCATTAAAACTGGATATAAAGTTAAGATTTGGCAAAGTGGTGTTAAAAACTGGTGATTGATAGTACACAATGGACTTGTAAGGACACCAGTTCATTAAAACTGGATATAAAGTTAAGATTTGGCCAAGTGGTGTTAAAAACTGGTGATTGATAGTACATAATGGACTTGTAAAGACACCAGTTCATTAAAACTGGATATAAAGTTAAGATTTGGCAAAGTGGTGTTAAAAACTGGTGATTGATAGTACACAATGGACTTGTAAGATTCTGAGACAGAAAGCATCAATCAGAAAATAGTCGATTCTGAGGAATGAAAAATATACTCCATAAATAGACATTCCTGGTGTAATAAAGACATAATTTTTGTTGATATTTCAGAAGAAATAAGAGGTATTGAAGAAAAGAACCAAATATTTCATTACGTGTGAGGTTAAGATCAAAATTCACAAACTAAAGCTATTTCCTGTTTCACTAAAGTTCGTTATAGACCAATACATAATGATGTATTTAATTCAAATTCAAAGCAAGTCCAACAATTAATAATTGTTCTTTGGCAGATTTTGGAGAAATTGTCTCTTCTGGTTTCCTAAAATACAGAAACACAGATATGTAATTGTTTGTGTTGTCTTTAAACTGACGATTATCCCCAGTTCCTCAGTTTTTACTGATATGATCATTAGACTATTTACTGTAGTGATGTTTTTAAACTGATGATTATTCCAAGATCCTCAGTTTTTACTGCTATTATCATTAGACTATTTACTGTAGTGATGTTTTTAAACTGATGATTATTCCAAGATCCTCAGTTTTTACTGATATTATCATTAGATTATTTACTGTAGTGATGTTTTTAAACTGATGATTATTCCCAGTTCCTCAGTTTTTACTGATATTATCATTAGATTATTTACTCTAGTGACGTTTTTATCCCCAGTGTTTACTTGATTACTTCCCCTAACTGTTAACTCCTAACTGGATTCTCACTAATACTAAAATAACGAGTGAATCATGAGGAACAGTGTGGAATGAAACCAACTATGACAAACATAATAGTGGTCGAAAGCTAGGATGACAGATCATGATAGATGAGCACTAACAAAAACCTACAGCGTCAAAAGTCTATACAGAACTCACGGTTAGCTTACAACAACTAATCTCTGTCACAACAATGGTAGACCTGCCAGTCATAAACCTCTAATACCACCAAAAAGAAAATACACAAGCCCGAGTCAAGAACGTAAACATAGAACCAAGATCACGTGGTTTGATCACATGAACAATGGACGTGTTTATTTGTGATGTAAACAAAGCTGATTTTCTTGCCCAATCAGTCAAACGTGGCAGAGTGTTTGTGATGATGTGAGCAGTTTTTTTTTGTTGGAGTATTTAAAACAATAGTCCTCAGGACATTGAAACATGTCTCACTACACGTGAAAGGTTTCTTTTAACACTTGCTCAGGAAAAGAAAGAATGTGGCTTTTAGAACAACTGTTCTTCGTCAGATTTCATAAGGCAATATCAAACCAGGCGAAGAGGAGGTGCTCGGAATGTCCTTGTTAAATAAAATATAAAATTTTCTTCATATTTTTATTGGAATTGTTTTCTTCTGATGACCTTAGTTAAAGGTTTAGTGACAACAAATGATTACTTGTTACAGATCGTGTTTATCCCAAACGGAACTGGTCTGTTTCAGGAGGACAATGCACTTATCCATATTGCTGTAATGGTTAAATAGTGGTACAATAAAAAGAGGAAGAGTTGGGGCACCTATATTTTACTGTGACACAATCTCTCCAGGTGTTCTAACTCTCTTCATCGGAACTCTTACATGGCGAAGTTCACAACGTTTTACTGTGACACAATCTCTCCTGGTGTTCATCTCTCTTTACGAGACCTAAAACCTTCATTTTTTTAATTGTTATATAACTATCTAGATGTTGAAAATGTAGCTTCCAAAGTAAAATTTGGCCCATAATAAAAACCGTAGGTTGCATAGAAACTTGATGTTGTTAATTAACGGCCCATAATAAATCCGTAGGTTGTATAGAAACTTGTTGTTAATTAACGGCCCATAATAAAACCGTAGGTTGTATAGAAACTTGTTGTTGTTAATTAACGGCCCATAATAAAACCGTAGGTTGTATAGAAACTTGTTGCTGTTAATTAACCTACCGATTGTTTCCACTGAGTCCAGAAAATACGGTGTGTAGTGCAGTCTGGCCCTGTGAAATACGTTGTAGTGAGATGTTGAACACGTGTTCGGATGATGGTTTTACACCATAGTTAACAGGTAGAATGACCACGATGTTATCACACGAGTCTTGCACATGGTCAACTTGGTCTGTACACCGAGTTTCACAACACTGTAGCCGTCTGGACAGTGGAAGTGACGTTTTGAAACATCCGGTATAAAGTAATTTGTATTCGCGATGCAGTGAAAACAGTACGTTCAACGTGTGAGACATGGGCTACTCTTCAAATAGCAGGTAAATACACAACACCGTGTAAAACAATTTAAAATGACTTTCACGTGATTTTGATACCCAGGATTCAAAGCAGTAGCGTCCTCTAGCTTAATTCATAAAATACAAAAAAGAAAAAAACCCAGCAGGATTAAAAGATCTGTGACAGTAAGGATAAAAATATTCAACATTTCTTGATCGTGGGTTTTGTTTGCTTCATTATTAACCCAATACATTATCTGTACGTTTCCTGAGACTATATGTCGTGCAATTTATCGCTATGTTAGGCTACTATAATTAAAATACTACGTCTTAGAAAATAGTTCAGGTAAACACAGAAGTTACTGGCAAGAAGTAGAGCCAATCTTAACGGAATAAAAACCTTTATTAATCATCACAGTGGAGGTATCTGGTGGTGAAATTAGTAATGAAAATAAAAAAAGTGAATCTCTTGTAAACCACATTCTTACCACTGGAGGTCGCTAAAAGAAAATGTATTTTAAAATATTGTTTGTTTTCGATCAAAGCAACATTGGGGTTTGTGCTGTGTCTACAGCGAGGAATCGAACCCCGGATTTTAGCGTTGTAAGTCAATAGAATTACCGCTGTCCCATGGGGGACTTTATTATATTGTATTATGACCAATCAGGACTTTATTATATTGTATTATGACCAATCAGGACTTTATTACATCGTATTATGACCAATCAGGACTATATTACATCGTATTATGACGAATCAGGACTATATATGATTTATTTGATCGTTTTTAAACAAAAGTTCAGCCTAGTAGAGAAATTTACTAGCTGTTTGCCAACAAAAGATGGCGTGGCCTAGTGGCTAGTGAGTCCGAACTGTAAATTCGAGAACACTCACTTTAACTACAGTTTGTTTGTTGCTATGACGTAACTTGTATTAAATCACCAGATATCTTCCGTTAGTTATATCATTGGTAAATATAACTGGGTATGATCAGTAAATAATGTAGCATGCGGATTGTATTATGCATAGAAAAAAAGGCATAACACAATATACGATATAGACGGACAGCTGGACAGACAGATAGATCGAACTACAGGACGGTGGGCGTTTAAGTCGAAAGAAAAGCATGAAGATAGGTCGATGGACAGAAGGATTGAGAGAAAGAAAAGGGCTTGAAACATTAGTAATTTAACATAGGTCATCAAATTAATACGTGCGAGATATAACATCTTAATTTTTATTTTATTTGTTCAGCCAGTCTAAACAACAACAATAAAACTAACGTCGTAAGCCAAGCGACCGATATGTTTTGTTCAGCCAGTCTAAACAACAACAATAAAACTAACGTCGTATGCCAAGCGACCAATATGCTTTGTTCAGCCAGTCTAAACAACAACAATAAAACTAACGTCGTAAGCCAAGCGACCGATATGTTTTGTTCAGCCAGTCTAAACAACAACAATAAAACTAACGTCGTAAGCCAAGCGACCGATATGTTTTGTTCAGCCAGTCTAAACAACAACAATAAAACTAACGTCGTAAGCAAAGCGATCGATATGTTTTGTTCAGCCAGTC
>NW_013679064.1:4250-8675 GCF_000517525.1 Limulus polyphemus | reverse complement strand
ACAGTCACAATAGACTTGACGCTACGACAATAAACCTCTTAACACAGTCACAATAGACTTGACGCTATGACAAGAAACCTCTTAACACAGTCACAATAGACTTGACGCTACGACAATAAACCTCTTAACACAGTCACAATAGACTTGACGCTATGACAAGAAACCTCTTAACACAGTCACAATAGACTTGACGCTACGACAATAAACCTCTTAACACAGTCACAATAGACTTGACGCTATGACAAGAAACCTCTTAACACAGTCACAATACACTTGACGCTATGACAAGAAACCTCTTAACACTATCACAATACACTTGACGCTATGACAAGAAACCTCTTAACAATGTCACAATAGACTTGACGCTACAACAATAAATCTCTTAACACTATCACAATAGACTTGACGCTATGACAATAAACCTCTTAACACTGTCACAATAGACTTGACGCTATGACAAGAAACCTCTTAACACTGTCACAATAGACTTGACGCTACGACAATAAACCTCTTAACACAGTCACAATAGACTTGACGCTATGACAAGAAACCTCTTAACACAGTCACAATAGACTTGACGCTATGACAAGAAACCTCTAACAATGTCACAATAGACTTGACACTATGACAAGAAACCTCTAACAATGTCACAGTAGAATTGACGCTATGACAAGAAACCTCTAACAATGTCACAATAGACTTGACGCTATGACAAGAAACCTCTAACAATGTCACAATAGAATTGACGCTATGACAAGAAACCTCTAACAATGTCACAATAGACTTGACGCTATGACAAGAACCTCTAACAATGTCACAATAGACATGACACTATGACAAGAAACCTCTAACAATGTCACAAGAGACATGACACTATGACAAGAACCCTCTAACAATGTCACAAGAGACATGACACTATAACAAGAAACGTTTGACGTCAACCTGATGGTGTTAGTCTGGTCTTTTTTATATGCTAATAATATAAGTTATGTAACTTCAGAGCTATTATTATGATGTTTATAAACAATTAAATTATTGATGCAATTGAAAACCATTTAAAATAGGAAAATTTTATAGTAAACCAACCACGATGAATTTAGATAATCACATAAAACTGATAGATTCATTTAACCGTTTACACATAGCTAGATAAAGTCTGTCCGAGCATTGATGTAGCGAACTCTGAAATATCAGACAAGAGGGACGGCATTTAGTCAATTTTGGGCCAGTATACCGCACCCACTGCCCCAAAAAGGGGGCGTGTATTTGAAGGAACCGTGATTCTCCTTACTCACCGTTAGGTTGCGCTAACTGCTAATTGTTAAAGTTGTTTCATTGTTGTTATGTACAAAGATACACCATCGGTGCTCTGCGCACTATGGGTATCGAAACCTGATTTTTAGCGATATAAGACTAATTGTTGAAAGCGTTAAACTATCCGGATATGTTTTTGTAAATGTGCAAGTGAATTAAAGTAAACATTTACTTACTAAAGTCATTATTTACTCCAACAGATTCTAGTTACGGCTAATGCGACGAGTACAAAACATTTTGATAAAGAAACGTCTTCGATAACTAGAGTATATATTGACGATAATGTGGGAAAAGATCAAAGAAAGAAAGAAGTGTTACATTAAACAACAAATACGAATATTAATATTAAATCGATAACTTTTAGTTCTCTACATCAAAATATACATTGACTCCCAGTCTAACACCCTCTCTACATCAAAATATACATTGACTCCCAGTCTAACACCCTCTCTACATCAAAATATACATTGACTCCCTGTCTAACACCCTCTCTACATCAAAATATACATTGACTCCCTAGTCTAACACCCTCTCTACATCAAAATATACATTGACTCCTATAGGGTGTTAGACTCTACATCAAAATATACATTGACTCCCAGTCTAACACCCTCTCTACATCAAAATATACATTGACTCCCAGTCTAACACCCTCTCTACATCAAAATATACATTGACTCCCTGTCTAACACCCTCTCTACATCAAAATACGCAAGTTTCGACTCTTATAACAAGATTAAAATGTATTAGCTCGTAAGTTCCTTAAATTCCCTGACTGAGTGACTGTGTTTCAAGACTGGTATTACAGGTTCGTGTTTTTTTGGATATTGAACAAATAAAATAAAAAATTGATATTTGTTTGTGGATTTATATTTGTTTTAGTGCAAAGCTACTATTGGTTATCTTCGCCGAGTCCACTGCCGGTATCAAACTCTGAATTTTGGGTTATACTTCCTTAAGCCGAACCACCAAGGGTAGAGCCGGGTCCATTGATCTGCGATATAATGTCTGTCTGTCTCATATGTGTATAAAATTAATATTTAGAACACTTTGTTAGTAAAGAATACTTTCCTAACAGTAATACGCATTACGCATGTTCAACTACTGTAACTTAAAGTTCATATTTTATGACGTACTTTATCTGATTCGAAACAGGTGGGGTTTGTTTGTTTTTTAAGTTAACCACAAAGCTACACAATGGGCTATCTGTGCTCTGCCCACCACGGGTATCGAAACCCGGATTCTAGCGTTGTAAGTCATACCGCTGTGGTACTGGGGGGGCAACAGGTGGGGTTTGTTTGTTTTTTAACTTAAGCACAAAGCTACACAATGGTCTATCTGTGCTCTGCCCACCACGGGTATCGAAACCCGGATTCTAGCGTTGTAAGTCATACCGCTGTGCTACTGGGGGGGGGGGCAACAGGTGTGGTATAAAACATTACACATATAAGTTTCAAATAAGAAAAATCTTTTATCATTCTTCACGTATTCCGGACGCTAGTATTAAAGCAATTCAAATATCATCTGGATTTTATTCTATATAGGTTTATTCTATTCAGTTTTTGTGTGGAGTATCGGAGAGTACACTAGCACTTTCTATTTACGGACGCTAGTATTAAAGCAATTCAAATATCATCTGGATTTTATTCTATACAGGTTTATTCTATTCAGTTTTTGTGTGTGGAGTTTTATACTTAAGAACGACGACGGTAAAACAATTTATTTCAGGCATTTGTATAATGTTCTCAAATCCTGTTTTAAAAAGGTTGATTTCCTGACATTTTACACTACCGATACAGCGGGTTTTTTACCAGAGAGAAAGTGGGTTCATTATACACTTTAGTAGTAAGTTACCCTAGTTATTTAACACACGGAGAACGAGAGTATGTCATTCTGTTGATTTTCAACAGTAAACTTTATATTGGGATGTTTACCATTTAAAAACTGGAGTATTTCGTTTACCAACCATCATTGTTAAACACCACAAAAATGTCATCAACTCATCTCCTCTGACATACACGTTCAGGACAGGACTGTAACCAAACCTTTTCACGGGTTACTATGGATGGAGCCCATCAGTCTGTTTACAGATTTCACCGTTAGACGTAAAACGAGACGTTTCGTCGCAAAAAGTGAAAGTGGTTTAAAAATATTTTTAGTTAGATCCTGTATAATTTCATTCTCAACAAATACAAGGTTAGAACAAAGATCGTACATATTAAAACATTAGCAAATATGTTTGTTGTCAAGCGCAAAGCCACTGTTGGTATCGAAACCCAATTTGTAGTGTTACAAGCCCTCAGAACTGCTGCTGAGCCATCGGGGGCACTAACAAATAAGTGGAATTAACAAGCCTAACCTAATACTTCCAGTGTGGGAGTATTAGGTTAGCCTTATTAATCAAATACTGTTTAGTTTCGTCACTGGAACTTATAGAACTTGTAGTCGAAGAAATAAAACTCTTTCGATATCATCAAGCGGACTGTACATTTCATTCTTCTTATCACCGAATAATATAAAGAATCCACCCAACAATAGAAACCATTAAAACAATATTAAAACACATTTTTAGCGACCCGGCTACTTTTAAATTTAATCATCTGTAGGAGTCAACTTACCCTATAGTTGGTATTGGTATTTATTACAACACATATGTATACTTTAGGCTTAAGACATTACATTCTAATGTGATACACACAGTAATTATACTGTATAAGTCTTACTTTTTTTAAATAATAATGACCACAGTTTTCCTCAGTATGATTATTAACAAGTATACGGCACACACAGACGAACAAAGTTTGTTTCATTATTAACAAGTATACGGTACACACAGACGAACAAACTTTGTTTCATTATTAACAAGTATACGGAACACACAGACGAACAAACTTTGTTTCATTATTAACAAGTATACGGTACACACAGACGAACAAACTTTGTTTCATTATTAACAAGTATACGTTACACACAGACAAACAAACTTCATTATTAACAAGTATACGGTACACACAGACAAACAAGCTTTGTTTCATTATTAACAAGTATACGGAACACACAGACAAACAAACTTTGTTTTATTATTAACAAGTATACGGTACACACAGACGA
>NW_013679064.1:0-3505 GCF_000517525.1 Limulus polyphemus | reverse complement strand
AAACTTTGTTTTATTATTAACAAGTATACGGTACACATAGACGAACAAACTGTTTCATTATTAACAAGTATACGGTACACATAGACGAACAAACTGTTTCATTATTAACAAGTATACGGTACACACAGACGAACAAACTTTGTTTCATTATTAACAAGTATACGGTACACACAGACGAACAAAGTGTTTCATTATTAACAAGTATACGGTACACACAGACGAACAAACTTTGTTTCATTATTAACAAGTATACGGTACACACAGACGAACAAAGTGTTTCATTATTAACAAGTACACGGTACACACAGACGAACAAACTGTTTAATTTTTCAAACTTAATTTGTATCAAAAGTTATTTATAGCTTTAATCTTTGGAGAAGGAATGAAAAAAAATTAACAAGAAAATATGATGTTAATCGACACTGAACTTTTAGAATTTGTTTTCAACACTGCATTATTCTGTAATAATGTATTTTTGGTTACTTACTATATTCAAATTAAAGTCTCAATCATGATTTTACATACAGAATGTGAAAAGTTTCAAAAATCGAAAGTTATTTAATGGAAACTTGGATATGTAATAAAAAAAGGATCCAACAGACGACTTACTCTTCTGGTTTTGGGTATAGTGTAAACTTGGTATATATAAGTTCCCGAAGAGTTTGTAAAGACCGTGGTTCTGCCGAGACTCCCTGGGCTCGTTCTTTACGTCTTCTCTGTTTACTGTGTTGGTTATAAGTCGGCAGAAGCACGCACTGATATTTGTCTAACTGACTACGTAGAGATTGAATTTCCTCATCTTTCTGTGAAAGTAATTTCTGTAACTGTCGAATTGTGTTTAGCTGACGTTTCTGAATATCACTCGTTTTATCAAGTGTTCCCATGGTCACTTTTTTAGTCTACGAATCTACGTTAACCTAAGTCCTAAAAATATATATTAATACAGTATTCCAACACCAGTGGTATAAATATAGTCGAAGCCTAAACTCTCAGTTAGAACGAGTAAACAAATCCACACAGTAACAATACTTATAACTTACTCACGATCAAAGATAATCAAAAAACGAGAGGAATTGTATTTTGCGGCAACCGAACACCAGATTCTACAGTCTACTCCTACACTATAGTGAAATAGTTCCGAAGCGGGCAACATTCCTATTCACGTGCTTTCATCACACATCCATTGTTACACTCATAAAACGTGCAATATAACTTATAAAACAGGACATTTAACTTCACGCGATCATTTACCTTCCAAATGATGCAGCAAGTAACACAGCTCACGTGGGACTACACGATAATACCAAGATTCAAGACGAACATAAATATCGCCCTCTACCGACGATCCTTCGAGTTTTCGGACATACTTATCTCAGTGGTCGAGGCTCAGAATCACTACTTTCGAAAAGCGAAATTCCCATTTTTTTTTAAGGCAGCAAGATCCGAGTTTCCTAATTAAAATTTATGCCTACTTCATTTTGAACTAGTGCTAAATTTATACAAACGTATTTAAATAAATACTGACACACAAATTATTCTACGTTATTTTTACTATAAACCTAAATCGTATTTACCGCGGTTCTATATTTGTTGAAGACAACTTGTCCCTCTTGTTTGATCGAAAACAGTAACGTTGTAGGTAGTTTATTAACTACTCGGTGAGGGCGCGGATAACGGTTTACTTGTTTTTAAGCGAAAAGCTACATAATGGGCTATCTGCGCTGTGCCCTTCATAGGTATCGAACCATGGCTTCACGAATGACGCGTAAATGCACAACATCCTCTTTACTTATGTCAGTCATAACATATAAGAAAATGGACTCAGAACATTTAGAGCGAATTCTGTCGGTGAAAGAAGAAGTACAGCCTGATTAAAAAAAAGTATTACAGAGAGTAGAAATGAATATATTACACAAGTACACATTCACATTTATGGGGCTGCACATATATTCACATCTCAGATCACATATTTTAATGTCGGTTTTTTGTAGACAAAAACCTCCAATTTTTCAAAGCTTTGCTCGACATAAGTATGACAACTGTGGTAAGTATTATGTATTGGTTTAACAGCTATAAAGACGTTTAGTAGTTTATCAGGGTTGAATATTCAGGACAAGTAGGAAGCCCTCTACATTACAATTGTTATGATTGAGATGTGAATGTGCTTTTCCGGTATGACCTGTTTTATCATCCGTTTGTTCCAAGAAATTGACATCCAGTCCACAATAAACTGTTGCCGGGTGTTATATTGTTTACAGTGAAGCGTTTTTCGCATTGGGGAACTGCGAGTCATTTTCCACAATTTCATATTTTTCGTAAAATGAAATGTATATGACCATAAAAACATTTAATTATGAATTGTAGAATAAAAAATATTTTTCGCAAAATTAAATGTATATGAATTTAAACTTTTAATTTTGGAATACAATTTTTTTTTTTCAAAACAAAAAACTAATAAGTTTGGGGAACTGCTTAGGTTACGTTTGAGAATAATATACTAATGGCAACTTTTGGAACCGTTGTATCACAACCTACAGTCTAAACGTTATGATAAATGAAGATGAAAGTTATACAAGAAGGACACAACAATGACACGTGTGAAGTAATAGGGTTTCTTTTTTTATCTACAATAAATCATTTATAAAACTAATGATAATGCTATAATGGGTCACAATGTAAGGTATCATATTGATGACCCTCTGTGTTCACTAACCATTACTCTTCGTGTTAATGATTGGTTTACAATGACCACGTGACATTTATTAAGTTTGCTTGTTTGTGAAAACCCGCACGAATTGCCCGTTCATAATCTTTAATTGATAGACTAGAATGAAGGCAGCAGGTAAACAACACCCACCGCCAACTCTTGCTGACCGAATAGTGGGATTTGACACCGTTGTAGCACACTCAAAGCTTCAAATTGCGAAGAGTGTTTTTGTTGTAATGAGACGCAAACCACAGATTCTTTGATTCACAGTTTGACACGATATCCACTAGGCCACACCCCATACATATTACGACGTTAGTATGGTGATGTTTAAGGCACATTTTTTCCTTGTTGATTTTATACTGGTCTTATAAGTTTGATAGGGTAAGTGTGACTAAATCATTTTGGTGTTAATAAATACTATTTGAGATATAAATGAACTTCCAAGTATTTTTTCTCCATCTATTGAGAGATAACTGAACTTCCAAGTATTTTTTCTCCATCTATTGATAGATAACTAAACTTCCAAGTATTTTTTCTCCATCTGTTGAGATATAACTGAACTTCCAAGTATTTTTTCTCCGTCTATTTAGAGATAACTGAACATCCAAGTATTTGTTCTCCATCTATTGATAGATAACTAAACTTCCAAGTATTTTTTCTCCATCTGTTGAGATATAACTGAACTTCCAAGTATTTTTCTCCGTCTATTTAGAGATAACCAAACTTCCAAGTATTTTTTCTCCATCTATTGAGAGATAACCAAACTTCCAAGTATTTTTTCTTAATTTTTTCTCC
>NW_013679063.1:3806-8856 GCF_000517525.1 Limulus polyphemus | reverse complement strand
AAGGCTAAAGATGAGTATGGTGATTATAAATTCGGTAACTAGAGTTACACCTAGGAGTTCGTGGAGTTTTTGTACCAAGTAAGGCTAAAGAAGAGTATGGTGGTTATAAAATCGGAAACTAGAGTTACATCTAGGTGTTGATAGAGTAGTTGTACCAAGTAAGGCTAAAGATGAGTATGGTGGTTATAAATTCGGTAACTAGAGTTACACCTAGGTGTTCGTGGAGTTTTTGTACCAAGTAAGGCTAAAGAAGAGTATGGTGGTTATAAAATCGGAAACTAGAGTTACATCTAGGTGTTGATAGAGTAGTTGTACCAAGTAAGGCTAAAGATGAGTATGGTGATTATAAATTCGGTAACTAGAGTTACACCTAGGTGTTCATGTAGTAGTTGTACCAAGTAAGGCTAAAGAAGAGTATGATGGTATAAATTCTTTAACTATAGTTACACTTAGGTGTTTATGGAGTAGTTGTACCAAGTAACGCTAAAGATGAATATAGTGGTTATAAATTAGGTAACTAGAGATACACCTAGGTATTCGTGGAGTTGTTGTACCAAGTAAGGGTAAAGATGAATATGTTGGTTATAAATTCGGTAACTAGAGTTTTACCTAGGTATTCGTTTAGTTGTTGTACCAAATAACGCTACAGATGAGTATAGTGGTTACAAATTCGGTAACTAGAGTTACACCTAGGTGTTCGTGGAGACTTGATATTACTACTCCACGAATACCAAGATGTAACTCTAGTTACCTAATTTATAACCACCATACTCATCGTTAGCCTTACTTGGTACAACAACTCCACGAATACCTAGGTGTTACTCTGGTTACCGAATTTATAACCACCATACTAATTTTTAGCCTTACTTGGTACAACTACTCCATGAACACCTAGGTGTAACTCTAGATACAGAAATAATAACCACCATTCTCATCTTTAGCCTTAATTGGAACAATTACTCCATGAACACTTAGGTTTAACTCTGGTAACCGAATTTATAACCCCCATACTCATTTTTAGCGTTATTTGGTACAACAATTCCACGAAAACCTAGGAGTAACTCTAGATACAGAAATAATAACCACCATACTCATCTTTAGCCTTAATTGGAACAATTACTCCATGAACACTTAGGTTTAACTCTGGTTACCGAATTTATAACCCCCATACTCATTTTTAGCGTTATTTGGTACAACAAAATTTATAACCATCATACTGATCTTTAGCCTTACTTGGTACAACTACTCAAAGAACACCTAGGTGTAACTCTAGTTACAGAATTTATAACCACCATACTCATCTTTTGCCTTATTTGGTACAACTACTCCACGAAAACCTAATTGTAACTCTAGTTACTGAATTTGTAACCACCATACTCATCTTTAGCCTAACTTGGTACAACTACTCCATGAACACATAGGTGTAACTCTAGTTTCCGAATTTATAACCAACATACTCATTGTTAGCGTTATTTGGTACAACTACTCCACGAACACCTAGGTGTAACTCTAGTTACCGAATTTATAACCACCATACTCATCTTTAGCCTTACTTGGTACAACTACTCCATGAACACATAGGTGTAACTCTTGTTACAGAACTTATAACCACCATATTCATCTTTAGTCTTCGGTAACTATAGAAACACCCAGGTGTTTATGGAGTAGTTATATCAAGTAAGGCTAAAGATGAGTATGGTGGTTATAAATTCGGTTACTATAGTTACACCTAGGCGTTTATGGAGTAGTTGTACCAAATAACGCTAAAGATGAGTATGGTGTTACACATTTGGTAACTAGAGTTACACATAGGTGTTCGTGGAGTAGTTGTACCAAGTAAGGCAAAAGATGAGTATGATGGTTATAAATTCTGTAAATACAGTTACACCTAAGAGTTCATGGAGTAGTTGTACCAAGAAAGGCTAAAGATGAATATGGTGGTTATAAATTCGGTAACTAGAGTTACACCTAGGTGTTCGTGGAGTAGTTGTACCAAGTAAGGCTAAAGATGAGTATGGTGGTTATAAATTCGGTAACTAGAGTTACACCTATGGGTACAACTACTCCATAAACAAAGTCATGCTAAAGATGAGTATGGTGATTATAAATTCAGTAACTAGGGTTACACATAGGTGTTCGTGGAGTTGTTATACAAATTAACGCTAAAGATGAGTATGGTGGTTATAAATTCGGTAATCCATGAACACCTATGTGTAATTATAGTTACCGAATTTAAAACAATCATACTCATCTTTAGCCTTACTTGGTACAACTACTTCATGAACACTTAGGAGTTACTATAGTTACCGAATTTATAACCACCATACTCATCTTTAGCGTTATTTTGTACAAACTCCACGAACACATAGGTGTAACTCTAGTTATCGAATTTATAACCACTTCACTCATCTTTAGCGTTATTTGGTACAACAACTCCACGAACACCTATGTGTAACTATAGTTACCTAATTTATAACCACCATACTCATCTTTAGCCTTACTTGGTACAACTACTGCATTAAGACCTCGGTGTAACTTGAGTTCCCGAATTTATAACCACCTTACTCATCTTTAGCCTTACTTGGTACAACTACTCTATGAATACCTAGGTGTAACTCTAGTTACCGAATTTATAACCACCATACTCATCTTTATCCTTACTTGGTACAACTACTCCATAAAGACCTAGGTGTAACTCTACTTACCGAATTTATAACCACCTTACTCATCTTTAGCCTTACTTGGAACACCTACTCCATAAATACCTAGGTGTAACTCTAGTTACCGAATTTATAACCACCATACTCATCTTTAGCCTTACTTGGTACAACTTCTCCATAAACACCTAGGTGTAACTATAGTTACCGCATTTAGAACCACCATACTCATCTTTAGCCTTACTTGGTACAACTACTCCATGAACACATAGGTGTAACTCTATTTACCGAATTTATAACCACTTCACTCATCTCTAGCGTTATATGGTACAACAACTCCACGAACACCTACGTTTAACTCTAGTTACCGAATTTATAACCACCATACTCATCTTTAGCCTTACTTGGTACAACTACTCCATGAACACCTAGGTGTAACTCTAGTTACAGAATTTATAACCACCATACTCGTCTTTAGCGTTACTTGGTACAACTTCTCCATGAATACTTAGGTGTAATTCTAGTTACCGAATTTATAACCACCATATTCATCTTTAGCCTTTCTTGGTACAACTACTCCATGAACTCTTAGGTGTAAATCTATTTAAAGAATTTATAACCACCATACTCATCTTTAGCGTTATTTGGTACAACAACTCCACGAACACCTAGGTGTAACTATAGTTACCGCATTTATAACGATCATACTCATCTTTAGCCTTACTTGGTACAAAAACTCCACGAACACCTAGGTGTAACTCCAGTTACGGAATTTATAACCACCATACTCATCTTTAGCCTTACTTGGTAAACTACTCCATGAACACCTAGGTGTAACTCTAGTTTCCGAATTTAAAACCACCATACTCATCTTTAGCCTTACTTGGTACAACTACTCCATGAACACCTAGGTGAACTCTAGTTACCGAATGTGTAACACCCATACTCAACTTTAGCGTTATTTGGTACAAAAACTCCACGAACACCTCGGTGTAACTCTAGTTACGGAATTTATAACCACCATACTCATCTTTAGCCTTACTTGGTACAACTACTCCATAAAGACCTAGGTGTAACACTAGTTAACGAATTTATAACCACCTTACTCATTTTTAGCCTTACTTGTTACAACTACTCCATGAACACCTAGGTGTAACTATAGTTACCGAATTTATAACCACCATACTCATCATTAGCCTTACTTGGTACAACTACTCTATAAATACCTAGGTGTAACTCTAGTTACGGAATTTATAACCACCATACTCATCTTTAGCCTTACTTGGTACAACAACTCCACGAACACCAAGGTGTAACTATAGTTAGTTGTACCAAGTAAGGCTAAAGGTAACCACCATACTCATTTTTAGCGTTATTTGGTACAAAAACTCTAGGAACACCTAGGAGTAACTCAAGTTACCGAATTTATAACCACCATACTCTACTTTAGCCTTATTTGGTACAACTACTCCATAAATACCTAGGTGAACTATAGTTACCGAATTTATAACCACCTTATTCATCTTTAGCCTTACTTGGTACAACAACTCCATGAACAACTAGGTGTAACTATAGTTACCGAATTTATAACCATCATACTCATGTAACTATAGTTACCGAATTTATAACCACCATACTCATCTTTAGCGTTATTTGGTACAACAACTCCACGAATACCTAGATGTAACTCAAGTTACCGAATTTACCAAGGTGTTCGTGTAGTTGTTGTACCAACTAAGGCTAAATATGAGGATGGTGGTTATAAATTCGGGAACTAGAGTTATACCTAGGTGTTCGTGGAGTTCATGTACCAAGAAGGGCTAAAAGTAAGTATGGTGGTTGCACATGAGCTAAATAGGTGTGCATGGAGTAGTTGTACCAAGTAAGACTAAAGATGAGTATAGTGGTTATAAATTCTGTAACAAGAGTTACACTTAGGTGTTCATGGAGTAGTTGTACCAAGTAAGGCAAAAGAGGAGTATGGTGGTTATAAATTCTGTAACTAGAATTACACCTAGATGTTCGTGGAGCTGTTGTACCAAATAACGCTAAAGATGAGTTTGGTGGTTAGAAATTCGGTTACTAGAGTTACACCTAGGTGTTCATGGAGTAGTTGTACCAAGTAAGACTAAAGATGAGTATAGTGGTTATAAATTCTGTAACAAGAGTTACACTTAGGTGTTCATGGAGTAGTTGTACCAAGTAAGGCAAAAGATGAGTATGGTGGTTATAAATTCTGTAACTAGAGTTACACCTAGATGTTCGTGGAGCTGTTGTACCAAATAACGCTAAAGATGAGTATGGTGGTTATAAATTCGGTACCTATAGTTACACCTAGGTGTTCGTGGATTTGTTGTACCAAGTAAGTCTAAAGATGAGTATGGTGTTTAGAA
>NW_013679063.1:2205-3796 GCF_000517525.1 Limulus polyphemus | reverse complement strand
ACTTGGTACAACTACTCCATGAACACCTAGGTGTAACTCTAGTAACCGAATTTCTAACCACCAAACCCATCTTTAGCGTTATTTGGTACAACAGCTCCACGAACATCTAGGTGTAAGTCTAGTTACAAAATTTATAACCACCATACTCATCTTTTGCCTTACTTGGTACAACTACTCCATGAACACCTAAGTGTAACTCTTGTTACAGAATTTATAACCACTATACTCATCTTTAGTCTTACTTGGTACAACTACTCCATGAACACCTAGGTGTAACTCTAGTTACCTAATTTATAACCACCATACTCATCGTTAGCCTTCCTTGGTACAACAACTCCACGACACTTAGGTGTAACTCTAGTTACTGAATTCATAACCACCATATTCATCTTTAGCCTTACTAGGTAAACAACCCCATGAACACTTAGGTGTAACTCTAGTTACCGAATTTATAACCACAATACTCATCTTTTGCCTTACTTGGTACAACTACTCCACGAACACCTAGGTGTAACTCTAGTTACCGAATGTTTAACCCCATACTCATCTTTAGCGTTATTTGGTACAACAACTCCACGAACACATAACTATAACTCTAGTTACAGAATTTATAGCCACAATACTCATCTTTAGACTTACTTGTTACAACTACTCCATGAACACCTAGGTGTATCTCTCGTTACGGAATTTATACCACCATACTCATCTTTAACGTAATTTGGTACAACAACTTTACGTACACGTAGGTGTAACTATAGTTACACTCATACTCATCTTTAGCCTTACTTGGTACAACTACTCTATAAATACCTAGGTGTAACTATAGTTACCGAATTTATATCCAACATACTCATCTTTAGTCTCACTTGGTACAACTACTCCATGAACACCTAGGTGTAACTATAGTTACCGAATTTATAACCACAATACTCATCTTTAACGTTATTTGGTAATACAACTCCACGAACATCTAGGTGTAACTATAGTTACCGAATTTATAACCACCATACTCATCTTTAGCGTTATTTGGTACAACAACTCAATGAACACGTAGGTGTAACTATAGTTACCGAATTTATAACCACCATACTCATCTGTAGCCTTACTTGGTACAACTACTCCATAAATACCTAGGTGTAACTATAGTTACCCAATTTATAACCATCATACTCATCCTTAGTCTTTCTTGGTACAACTACTTCATGAAAACCTATGTGTAACTATAGTTTCCGAATTTATAACCACCATACTCATCTTTAGCGTTATTTGGTACTACAACTCCACGAACACATAGGTGTAACTCTAGTTACCGAATTTATAACCACTCCACTCATCTTTAGCGTTATATGGTACAACAACTCCACGAACACCTAGGTTTAACTCTAGTTACCGAATTTATAACCACCATACTCATCTTTAGCCTTACTTGGTACAACTACTCCATGAACACCTAGGTGTAACTCTAGTTACAGAATTTATAACCACCATACTCATCTTTAGCCTTACTTGGTACAACTACTCCATGAACACCTAGGTGTAACTCTAGTTACAGAATTTATAACCACCATACTCATCTTTAGCCTTACTTGGT
>NW_013679063.1:0-1290 GCF_000517525.1 Limulus polyphemus | reverse complement strand
AACTACTCCATAAAAATCTAAGTGTAACTATAGTTACCGCATTTATAACCATCATACTCATCTTTAGCCTTACTTGGTACAACTACTCCATGAACACCTAGGTGTGTAATTGTAGTTTTCGAATTTATAACCAGCATACTCATCTTTAGCCTTACTTCGTACAACTATTCCATGAACACCTTAGTGTAACTCTAGTTTCCGAATTTATAACCACCATACTCATCTTTAGCCTTCCTTGGTACAACTACTCCATGAACACCTAGGTGAACTCTAGTTACCGAATGTGGAACTCCCATTCTCAACTTTAGCGTTATTTGGTACAACAAGTTCACGGACACATAGGTGTAACTCTAGTTACCGGATTTCTAACCACCATACTCATCTTTAGCCTTACTTGGTACAACTACTCCATAAAGACCTATGTGTAACTCTAGTTAACGAAATTATAACCACCTTACTCACCTTTATCGTTATTCGGTACAACAACTCCACGAACACCTAAGTGTAACTCCAGTTACAGAATTTATAGCCACCATACTCATCCTTAGCCTTACTTGGTACAACTGCTCCATAAATACCTAGGTGTAACTATAGTTACCGAATTTATAACCACCATACTCATCTTTAGCCTTCCTTGGTACAACTACTCCATAAATACCTAGGTGTAACTATACTTACCAAACTTATATCCAACATACTCATCTTTAGTCTTACTTGTTACAACTACTCCATGAACACCTAGTTGTAACTATAGTTACCGAATTTATAACCACCATATTCATCTTTAGCCTATCTTGGTACAACTACTCCATGAACTCTTAGGTGTAACTCTATTTACAGAATTTATAACCACCATACTCATCTTTAGCGTTATTTGGTACAACAACTCCACGAACACCTAGGTGTAATTATAGTTACCGCATTTATATCCATCATACTCATCTTTAGCCTTAGTTGGTACAACTACTCCATGAACAACTAGGTGTGTAACTCTAGTTTTCGAATTTATAACCCCCATACTCAACTTTAGCGTTATTTGGTACAACAAGTCCACGAACACCTAGGTGTAACTGTAGTAACCGGATTTCTAACCACCATACTCATCTTTAGTCTTACTTGGTACAACTACTCCATAAAGACCTAGGTGTAACTCTAATTACCGAATTTATAACCACCTTACTCATCTTTAGCGTTATTTGGTACAACAACTCGACGAACACCTAGTTGTAACTCTTGTTAAAGAATTTATAACCACCATACTGATATTTAGCCTTACTTGGTACAACTACT
>NW_013679062.1:7333-9478 GCF_000517525.1 Limulus polyphemus | reverse complement strand
AACAGAACTGTGCTTGCTATGATGTAGAAAATTCTCACTGTATTTAAAACAGAACTGTGCTTGCTATGATGTAGAAAATTCTCACTGTATTTAAAACAGAACTGTGCTTGCTATGATGTAGAAAATTCTCACTGTATTTAAAACATAACTGTGCTCAGTGTATTTAAACAAAGAGAAATGTGTTCCAATGTAGCGAATTCTCACTGTATTTAAAACAGAACTGTGCTCTTATTTAAAAAATGTTAACTCTATTTAAACAGTACAGTGCTTGCTCTAATGTAGAAAATTCTAGCTTTATTTAAACGGTTCTGTGCTCTGCTGTAAAACGTTGTCACTTAGTTCTGAAACAAGATGGATTATGGGTCATCATCTTCTTACATAAATTGATTTATTAAATAAAGATGTCGAATTTCTCGTGGTCTTGCTGAAGAAGAAACTTCGCCCGTGTTTTTAGAGATCTCGCTGGCTTAGAATAACAAGTAAAACAAGTTAAGAAAATTGAACCTTGTAGGTGGTCTCGTGTTACGGCCATAGTGATGACAAATCACGACACATTACAACCTTCCAATAGCTACATCTAACACATTGATTTCACACATGTGATATGTAAACACACATGTACGCTCTGTATCTCAGCTGGTGGTCAAGGGTTTAGTCGGTACACAAGCTCAGATGTATATTTATATATCTGCATATGATTACACGCCTACTGTTTACATCATAAATCATCCGTTTAATATACTCTAACTAACGCCTTCCCCCCACCCAACTCCCATCTTCATCATGGACTGAGTTCGTCTCACTGGTTAGCGTGCCGGACTATGGATCTGAGGTTCCGTGGTTCGCGTGTCCTGTTACCGTCAACAACAAAAACATAAAACGAAATAAAATCGTGCTCTGCATTTTGTGGCTTTCAGTGCATTATAAGAGTGACAGGCAAATCCCACTAGTCTGTCTGAAAAAAACTAGCCCAAGAGTTGGCTATGGCAGGTGTTCACTAGCTGCCTTCCCTCTAGTCTGTCGCCACAATGTTAGGGGACGGCTAGCGCAGATGCCTCTTGTATAGCGTTGCGCAAAATTTAACAACCACCTACATCACGATTTATTAACACATAATATACGTTCATCTATCTATATACTAACTGAACTATCATCATCTGATCCTGCTTTGTACCCTAAGTTAACTTGAGTGGAAGAGGTCGAACTTGTACCCCCAACATCGACGAAAACAACATTATATAGAGGCCGTGACGTCACAATACTTCCTGTCCCAATAAACGCCGCCATATTGAGCGTCCAACAATCCCTGTCAAGACAAGATCTGGTAAAGATTTACATGATGCTAATAGCGTGAACATCACGTGTGGTGAAAGATGCGGATCCGAAACTACGGCTACTCAATTTCTCGATATGTATCTATTTTCTATGCAGGTCAACGACTAGACTTACCGAGTCAAATAACACAATAGTAGATGTAATATTTCGCCTTCGATCAATGTAACACCTGACGTCAGTGCAAGACCTCTTTCAAAAGAGAGAGAACATAATTGTGGCTTGACCTACAGCAGCCTGTAACTTGTGATTAGTTCATTAACGATGCCACATGATAATATAGAATATTATGAATGAACTTTCGACACCAGGTTGCCGAAAATCAAATGCAGAAAACTTATCCTCGTTGTTGGAAGTTACTGTGCTTCGAATCTTGGCTTTCACAAACTACTTTCTGGTTTTCAGTTTATATTAGTTGGTGTTAACTACACTAGTTTCTAATCTTCAGTATTACGATGGTTGGCGTTAACTAAGTTAGTCTCTGTGATACTGGTGTTAGTTACTCTGTTATATATATTTTCAATGTTGTATTGGTAGGTGTTATATACACTTATTGTTAGTCTAAACATTGTGATGGTTAGTGTTAGCTACACTTGTGTCTAGTTTTAACTGTTTGATGGTTAGTGTTAGCTACATTAGTATCTAGTTTTAACTGTTTGATGGTTGGTGTTAGCTACACTTGTATCTAGTTTTAACTGTTTGATGGTTAGTGTTAGCTACACTAGTATCTAGTTTTAACTGTTTGATGGTTGGTGTTAGCTACATTAGTATCTAGTTTTAACTGTTTGATGGTTGGTGTTAGCTACACTTGTA
>NW_013679062.1:2489-6788 GCF_000517525.1 Limulus polyphemus | reverse complement strand
AATTTCACGTAGTGTGCTTTCTTGCAATCTGGACCCACACAGAACACTGTACGTTAAATCTCCAGCTCGGATTTCACGTAGTGTGCTTTCTTGCAATCTGGACCCACACAGAACACTGGACGTTAAATCTCCAGCTTGGATTTCACGTAGTGTGCTTTCTTGCAATCTGGACCCACACAGAACACTGGACGTTAAATCTCCAGCTTGGATTTCACGTAGTGTGCTTTCTTGCAATCTGGACCCACACAGAACACTGGACGTTAAATCTCCGCAGATTTGACGCCAAATGTTCTCCCTGTGTGGGTCCAGATTTAACGTCCAGTGTTCTGTGTGGGTCCAGATTGCAAGAAGCACACTACGTAAATCCAAGCTAGCTTGGATTTTATAACAAAGTAAATAGAAAAGTAGACTTAGAACTCCTACAAAAAACAGTCCATTCATAAAAAAAATGTTTTTCCTTTTTTAAATCCGTCAAAATCTTCCTTTGCTCCATTATCACACTTTTCCAGTTCTGACCACTTTTTAGTTCATGCGCAACGTAGTTTATTTTTGATATGAAAATAGTTTGACTTTAACAGTTAACGTTTATACATTTCTAACCAATAATATTGTACCATAAAAACGTTATTGTTCTCGCGACTAACCAATAATATTGTACCATAAAAACGTTGTTGTTCTCGCGACTAACCAATAATATTGTACCATTAAAACGTTGTTGTTCTCGCGACTAACCAGTAGTATTGTACCATAAAAACGTTGTTGTTCTCGCGACTAACCAATAATATTCTACCATAAAAACGTTGTTGTTCTCGCGACTAACCAATAATATTGTACTATAAAAACGTTGTTGTTCTTGCGACTAACCAATAATACTGCACCATTAAGACGTTGTTGTTCTCGCGACTAACCAATAATATTGTACCATAAAAACGTTGTTGTTCTCGTGACTAACCAATAATATTGTACCATAAAAACGTTGTTGTTCTCGCGACTAACCAATAATATTGTACCATAAAAACGTTGTTGTTCTCGCGACTAACCAATAATATTGTACCATTAAAACGTTGTTGTTCTCGCTTCATACTATTATCTATATAAATATTATAGTACTGTCTGTTGTAAGTCCATTTAACTACTTTGCAGGGTGTGGATGGATCTTCACCAAAATTGGTATGGAGGTTCATTAGGTTCCATGCAAGGGTACAAATTTTCAGTTTTGCATTTTGCGTTTTTTACCACTACTTCGTCCCCTGAAAATGGATCTTCGCCAAATTTGGTATGAAGGTTCATTGGGTCCATGAGGAGATGCATACAAATTTGCGATTTCACATTTTGTGTTTTGCAGTTTTTATGGGCGTTTTTTTACAATTACATATAAGAGAAGCAACTTTTCATGTCGTAAGGTAACCTTTCATTAATCATGAATTTACATAACTTCCGTCCAGGAGACGGGTACTCCAGCCAGTTATTAATAATATTATAAAATAATGTATACGTAAAATAAATAAACGTGAGGTGTAAACGCTTAATCTGGCGAAAGGTGATGATCTGTAGTTTGTGTGATATTTCATCACAGTAATGTGATAATAATTTAAATCGAGTCATTTTATCGTCATGAATAAACGCATTTCAAATCTGTATTCTTGCTACCGACAAGGCTCTTCGGTCAATACCAGAGTTCATCAAAACAGCTGGGTTACATAAAACATACAAATGTTGAAATGTTTCGTTCTAAATGATCAGAAACACAAATTATGGATCTTTCTAGGTTCCTTACAGATATATAAATAATCGCACTGAAAGTAAAGACATTCATTCTGAATGAAGCCAAGCACTTGGAGAACAACAGAGACAACCAAACACTTGGAAAACAATGGCTCAACCTTACGGACCAAACACTTTCTGGAAACCCGAGTCAACGAAACTCTTTGAAAATAGAAGTACCAACCAAACATTTCGGGAAAAACAGAATCATCCACACACTTTGGACACAACAGAAACAACCAAACACATGTAGAACAAGAGCTCGACCTCCAATATTTGGAAGACAACGTACCAACCAAACATGTTGGAGAAAACAGTGCAAACCAAACACTTGAGGAAAATAATACCAACCAGATACTTTGTAGACAACAAAGCCAACCAAACACTTGGAGGACAGTATATCGACCAAATACTTTAATGGCCGCCGTCGAAACCCAACACTTTGGGAACAATTGTGCAAAATCAAAGATATTTGGTTGATATCAAACAAACGCCTTGACAACAGCAGTGCCAACCAAGAAAATCTTTAAAAACAACAGAGCCACGAATGCATTGAAGACAATAGCACCAACCAAACCCTAAGAACAACAGTATCAACCAAATGCTTTGACGACAACAATATCAACCAAACGCCTTGACAACAACAGTATAAACCAAACCCTTAAAAACAACGATACCAACCAAACTTTTTTTGAGGATTACAGTAACAACAAGTTATTGTCAAGACCAAAGCAGTCAATGTGATTTTAAACTGACCGAGAGAAGCGACTTATTTATTTTATTTTATTTATTTATTTTATTTTATTTTTTGGTTCTGAGAGCCAGAAAAATACGTTCATTATAATGAAACTATAAGGGGGTCTTATCGGTGAGAACGGAGTTCAGCATATCCTGAACTTGAACTTTAATAGTGAAGATACATTAAAACTGCTATCAAAGCTGTGAAAGGAAGAATCATATTTCCTACCGACAAGCATTAATCTTTATATGCAGGCATGCTGTTGGCAGGGGTTCTGGCTATTGTTACGTCAAAACTCACGAATCTCTGGGCGTGAGAATGGGCAAAACGGGGTAGAGATAACCACCGTCTTGTAACAACTTATCCATGTTTGTTTATCCGGACTTTAGGTTTTAGGCGGCCAATGGTAGACGAGAATATAAACATTTACCGTTATAGCCGGCCAACTTCACGAGAACTCTGACGACAGATGTGACGTTTCATCGCCAGAAATAAATTTCACCTAAATGTCCTTTATACATTTTCGTCCCTCTCCTCCTCCACCTCCACCCCCCCCCCCAGCTCATTTCTCTTACTGCATAGATAAAAAAATAAATAAAATACTGTCAGTGTTTTAGAAGCTAGGTTGAGCCATTTTTGCGTACAACAGAGGCCCCTTTTCTAATACCGTTTGCATACCAGACGCCATGCCTTTAGCGATTACACCGGTAGTCTTGCAAGCTCTTCGATAACGGTTAACCGAGTCTAGTTCGCGTTGGTACAGTCTTAGTCTTATCCAGAAATTAACCAGGTGCCTGGGGTTATCGAAGAGCATGTCAGTGTGGTTCACAGTGGCCATAAACGTCATTGTCAGAGGCACTTCAGGCACAACTTCTTTCTGGAGAACAAAATAATGGCACCTTTCAGGCTCACCGATTTACGTATCATTTTGATATTTTAACATGCATGTCTTCGGTGATATCGAAATAATTATCTGCAGTGTATAAAGTTCATACGATCACTTGCATTTTGGCTTATCTTAAACTTATGTAAATTTTTCTAGAATGACGCCAGAGCACTTTATAAATATCTATATATATAACATTCAAGTGTGTAGATATCACAATGACACTTTTACAAAGAAAAAAAAATGTTGGTGGCGCCACCTAGTGACAATTTCCATAATTTATCCCGAAATTTGTTCTCTCAAGTCTTTGCCAGTTTTTTTTCGTTTGCACGACAGATACCTTTACCCTCGTAATAGATTCTAGAACATTCTTTTCCCCCACTGGATTAGTAAATAATGATTGGAGGCGTTTTTAACATTACAAACTACTTGGTGCAATTTTCTTAGGGGGTGCGTCCGTACAGATCAGCTATAAGTATAGAGATTTATAAGTTTTTTTAGCTTTACTTTGGGGGCCCCCTCGGTCTATTAACCAGATTGCACCGACGGGGTAATATTAATGCTACAAAATAAGCAAACTAAAGTAACAGTATTTTCTTTTTGTTGATATTTTCGCACTTTTGTTAAAAAACAACCAAAGCACTTATTACAGATTTGACATCAGAAAAGAAAAAAAACTGTTATTATAGGCAGAGAAAATATATACTCCAATACACTATTATAGATGGCCGTTATATTCCTATTATGTAATTTATATACGTCAATATTACACCCTGGTGGCACAGCGGTATGTCTGCGGACTAACAACCGGGTTTCGATACCCGTGGTTGAAAATTATGTTTAGTAAAAGTTTATTTACAACATAACTATTAGGTCGTCAAGAATTAATGTCGCTTTTTTAGTATGAAAA
>NW_013679062.1:0-1489 GCF_000517525.1 Limulus polyphemus | reverse complement strand
GTTCCAGTTGCTGACTGTAGATCTCTGCATTGTCAGTTCGCTGTGGATTGAAGAGTTTGAAATGAATTACTTCTTTGATGTCCCACCAAATGCTAATGGAGTCCAGGTTTTTGGGTCGGAAGTGGTTTTTGTCTAGGACTGAGCCATTGTTTTTGGCTCACAGAGAATCCATTTTTCATGACCGGTGACAGTTCTGTCCAAAAAATGGTTCACGCGCATTACGTGCCAGAAAAGACGTAGCCACGTTCACACGTTGGAAACGATGATCATCGGAGAGTTCGTGAAGCATTCAAACACCTTCTTTAAAGAGTTTTCCCATATTCCTTAGATGTTTACGTATTGTTTGATGAAAGACATGCAATTTCAGGGCCATTTCACGAGTATGTTGCTTTGGGTTAGACTCAACAAGCGTCTTCAGAGCATCAATATTAATTCCAACATGTCGACCCTGCCACCACAGTTTTTAAGGCTAAAGTCACCTGAGCGAAATTTGTTGAACCATCGTTAATGCTTACGAGCGTTCAAAACATTTCCATAAACTTCTTTGATATTCTTCGTAGCTACAGAGGCGTTGTTTCCCATCTTGTATTCAAACAGCATTATATGCCGAATGTGTGTTTCGTCGTGTGTCATCACTACGGCCCGCCGCTACACTGTGCCACAAATGAGCTGAAATATAATTATTTATATGGAAATATCATAGATTGTAGATAAACTTACTATGTAAAAAAAAATTAAAGTGAGTGTAAGTAAAAATGTCCAAATTTGTCCAATCTGATTTTTGCATCTGACAGTAATACAAGTTTTAGGAAAATCAGTGAAATAAAAAATTCGGCAACTTTGGATATCAGAGCACTTTTTGTGTAAGTACCTGCAATGAGAGTTCATTTCTGCAGTCGCCTCTGATAACTCAACTTCCAAGTATTTTTTCTTAATTTTTTCTCCATCTATTTAGAGATAACTGAACTTCCAAGTATTTTTTCTCCATTTATTGAGAGATAACTGAACTTCCAAGTATTTTTCTCTATCTTTTGAGAGATAACTGAACTTCCAGGTATTTTTTCTCCGTCTATTGAGAGATAACTGAACATCCAAGTATTTTTCTACATCTATTGAGAGGTAACTGAAATTCCAAGTATTTTTCCTTATTATTTGTTTCTCCATCTATTGAGAGATAACTGAACTTCCAAGTATTTTTCTCTATCTATTGAGAGATAACTGAACTACCAGTATTTTTTTCTCCGTCTATTGAGAGATAACTGAACATCCAAGTATTTTTCTACATCTATTGAGAGGTAACTGAAATTCCAAGTATTTTTTCTCTATCTATTGAGAGATAACTGAACTTCCAGGTATTTTTTCTCCGTCTATTGAGAGATAACTGAACATCCAAGTATTTTTCTCCATCTATTTAGAGGTAACTGAACTTCCAAGTATTTTTTCTCCATCTATTGAGAGATAACTGAACATCCAAGTATTTTTCCTTATT
>NW_013679061.1:4704-8847 GCF_000517525.1 Limulus polyphemus | reverse complement strand
AACATTGAAGGATTCCTTCTTCAAAACGTTATCTCTCTTGGTTATACGTCGTTTACTAATCTCACCTCTGGTAAATGGCTGTGACACAACCCTCCAGCCATAAGTCTACTACAGCGGCAATGCACTGCCAAGTGGCTGGGAATTTGTCATGAATAAAATGTATATATAAGAAGTTTTTAGCACAAAACTATCTGCGTTCAGTCCACCGAGGGGAATCGAATCCTAGATGCTAGTCTCGTAAGTCCGTAAACTTATAAATGCACCTCACAAGGGGTAAAAATTGGAAACACCTTCATTCAGGGGAACAAGGAATGATAGATATTCGTAGTTAGTTACATTTCTGGCCTACTTTTGTATTCTTAACTCTGTTAAACACCTTCAAGATGTTAGTATTGTACGCGGTCTGGAAAATGTTTTAAATCGGAACTGTTACTAATTGGAATTTTACTTCGTCTTCTATCAGTTACAACAAAGAAGTTTTAATTTTCCCGCCCTAACACTTTCTCTATTACACTTGACGTATTAGAAAGATCGTTTCGAGTAATAAGGATATCTCCTACTTGATCGTCACTGATAACGAATGGGTATTTTTAAATGTTTCAATACTATCGACATTTTCGTTGTCAAGTCTTGTAGGAGCACAGGTGTTGTGTTAATTCACTGGTGTTATGTACACCCAGAAACAGATGCTACTTCACTGGTGTTCCTGGAGTTAGAACTGGTGTTATGTACACCCAGAAACAGATGCTACATCATTTGGTGTTCCTGGAGTTAGAACTGGTGTTATGTACACCCAGAAACAGATGCTACATCACTTGTTGTTCCTGGAGTTAGTACTTGTGCTATATACACCCAGAAACAGATGCTACATCACTTGTTGTGCCTGGAGTTAGTACTGGTGTTATATACACCCAGAAACAGATGCTACTTCACTGGTGTTCCTGGAGTTAGGACTAGTGTTATATACACCCAGAAACAGATGCTACATCGCTTGGTGTTCCTGGAGTTAGGACTGGTGTTATATACAACCAGAAACAGATGCTACTTCACTGGTGTTCCTGGAGTTAGGACTAGTGTTATATACACCCAGAAACAGATGCTACGTCGCTTGGTGTTCCTGGAGTTAGTACTAGTGTTATATACTCCCAGAAACAGATGCTACATCACTTGGTGTTCCTGGAGTTAGTACTAGTGTTATATACACCCAGAAACAGATGCTACATCACTTGGTGTTCCTGGAGTTAGAACTGGTGTTATATACACCAAGTGATGTAGCATCTGTTTCTGGGTGTTCCTGGAGTTAGAACTGGTGTTATATACACCCAGAAACAGATGCTACATTACTTGGTGTTCCTGGAGTTAGAACTGGTGTTATATACACCCAGAAACAGATGCTACATTACTTGGTGTTCCTGGAGTTAGAACTGGGGTTATGTACACCCAGAAACAGATGCTACATTACTTGGTGTTCCTGGAGTTAGTACTAGTGTTATATACACCCAGAAACAGATGCTACATTACTTGGTGTTCCTAGAGTTAGAACTGGTGTTATATACACCTAGAAACAGATGCTACATCACTTGATGTTCCTGGAGTTATAACTGGTGTTATATACACCCAGAAACAGATGCTACATCACTTGATGTTCCTGGAGTTAGAACTGGTGTTATATACACCCTGAAACAGATTAATTATGCTCCGAATAATAGTTTATATCAAGTCATTTAAAAAAAAAACTGAAAAGAGCAAAGCATCTCTATAAAATGATGAATATATTTTCGTAAATCAATACGATATTTCAAAAGGAAAAAATTTATATTAACAAAAAGATGGAGGATCTATTGAATTTAATCCTCCTAGTTACAGCAACATATTTCTTTGTCTCAAGAGGGTTTGTTCTAATTGAACTTATCTTAGAAAATCCAATAAATGTTCATCTAAACATTAATTTACATAAATCCAGAGTTAATTTAAAGTGAGTGTAAATGTAAGTCATGTGTTCAACTGATAATTACATTCCTCGCTTTGAGAATATAAGTTACTTTTTTTTTTAAGTTTCTTCGTTTTTCGGTCATACCAGATAGATAACTAAATAAAACGGTTTTATTGAAAAACTTCATTCACTTTTAACGTTGCTAAAAAAAAACAGAGACCAATTTTTTTTATATGATGACATTTAGCTGTCTTGTGAAAGTATAGAGGAACCAGTGGTCGGGTAAAGAAATTAGTGATTAGTTTACAATGAACCGCCTTTCGGAAAGATCAGTCGAATGTTTGTGACTTTAGATAAAAAAATACATTTTTCACATCACAAGGCTTCTGAGGTTTACAACCTTGCATAAACAAAGTGAAAAGTTTGAAGAAGTTATGCATAGATACAGGTACAGAAGAAAACACACATATAGTAAACGTTACAGGAAACTGTGTAAATACTCATAACTTTGTCAGATAAATATGAACAAAAACAATGATATGAAACTTCTGGGAAACTGTGTAGAACTCAGAAGTTCATCAGATAAATATGGACAAAACAATGATATGAAACTTGTGGGAAACTGTGTAGAACTCAGAAGTTCATCAGATAAATATGGATAAAACAATGATATGAAACTTCTGGGAAACTGTGTAGAACTCAGAAGTTCATCAGATAAATATGGATAAAAACAATGATATGAAACTTCTGGGAAACTGTGTACAACTCAGAAGTTCATCAGATAAATATGGATAAAAACAATGATATGAAACTTCTGGGAAACTGTGTAGAACTCAGAAGTTCATCAGATAAATATGGATAAAACAATGATATAAAACTGTGTATAACTCAGAAGTTCGTCAGATAAATATGGATAAAACAATGATATGAAACTGTGTATAACTCAGAAGTTCGTCAGATAAATATGGATAAAACAATGATATGAAACTGTGTATAACTCAGAAGTTCATCAGATAAATATGGACAAAACAATGATATGAAACTGTGTATAACTCAGAAGTTCGTCAGATAAATATGGATAAAACAATGATATGAAACTTGTGGGAAACTGTGTATAACTCAGAAGTTCATCAGCAAAAATTAATTTTAGAAACAAAATAAAATATAAAAAGTTCAGGCTTAATTTATTCGTTAAAATACACATTTATTGGACATGTATTACGATAATATAAAGTTATATTGAGAATAAATTACAAAAAAGGTTTTCGATTTTAAAAACAAACAAACTATAATTCATCTACCTCACCCCCCACAAAAAAAAACATTAGATACTGCTCATACTGTTTGTAACTGTTCATCACACACTAAATTTATTCTCTTGAAATATTTGAGTATTTTTTACAGCGTTAACGATTAACATGTTTTGTTGTTTCAAGTTTATTGTAATAGAGTCTAAACTTTGTGATGGTGAAGGATAACATGTAATGACAGATGCTCATTTATTTGAAACTTGTAATGCCGAGCTAAGTCATCGATAATTACACGGTTTACACCTCTAATTAAACATTCAGCTGCCACATTGACAGTATCTAAGATATTGTTGTACTGGATCACGTCAAAACTCGACGATAATCGTTTATTCTGTGAATATCAACTTGTTGGCAGGAAAGTGGCTGCCAGCAGTACTGTTGACACCCGTTCGATACGAACACCCTCTCGATGATTCACGAGTTCATCAGTTGTGTGTAGTTTTCAGTGATAACGTTGTGCTGACAGTATGGAAAGAAAAACGAGTCAATCATTATAAATATCTATCATTCAGAAGCCTTGGGTACAGGAAGGAAATGGCTTGTGAAAATACATATATGAGCGTTTTGGAAGAGCTCGATTTAATGCTGTCTCACGTAAGAATGGCGACCCTGGTCCACATAGACGTTGCAATTACCTGAGGCCTCTTCTGGATAGAATGAAATAGGGATGTAGATGTTGACTTGACGCTGTCCCACCGGGGGACTGTACATGTAGTACGTGAAAATACAATAAAACTCCCTGATAGAGAACTCACTCCGTTTGCTTGGAGGCAGCTGAGGAGGTTAAGTTTGACACAAATATTTATCTTGCACGTGTTTTTTTTTATTCTTGATAACACAAATATTTATCTTGCACGTGTTTTTTATTCTTGATAACACAAATATTCATCTTGCACGTGT
>NW_013679061.1:0-3792 GCF_000517525.1 Limulus polyphemus | reverse complement strand
AGAATGTGTTACCAGCTGGTGAATATCAATTTGAGTATTTTTATGCACGTTCACTGAATAATGAAGTCATTAAATGAAGTTAAATTTTGTTTAGTGCTTAATTTAGATCTTTTAAATAAAAAATTGTAACTGAAGAAGAAAGAATTACTCTTTTCAGTGCTTATATCAGAATTTTTCAACAAAATGAAATAAAATATTAAATCTGATTAAAATAAAATAATGTTTTGTATAGAGAAAGAGAGAGACTGCGCAAAGAAAACGTCATACAGTAGTTTCAAGAGCACGTGACAGACACGAGTTTTATTCATAAACTAAACCTAAAGATGTTTTCACTCACTAGTTGCAATACCGACAGAAGGAGAAACAATATAATTACCTAGAAGGGAGTAACTTGTTTCAAAAATGATGTTCTTATAAATAACTAAAAATAACGTTTTTACTTTATATAGTTTTCAATAGCTGATATCAGGTTAACATGACTGTCAGTGTTTTTATGTAGCTTAGTGTTTGATAGCTTATACCATGTTTACATGGCTATCAGTGTTTTATGTAGCATAGTGTTTGATAGCTTATACCATGTTAACATGACTATCAGTGTTTTTATGTAGTATGTTGTTTGATAGCTGATATCATGTTAACATGACTATCAGTGTATTATGTAGTATAGTGATTGATAGCTGATATCATGTTAACATGACTATCAGTGTATTATGTAGCATAGTGTTTGATAGCTTATACCATGTTTACATGGCTATCAGTGTTTTTATGTAGTATAGTGTTTGATAGCTGATATCATGTTTACATGACTATCAGTGTTTTTATGTATAGTGTTTGATAGCTGATATCATGTTTACATGACTATCAGTGTTTTTATGTAGTATAGTGTTTGATAGCTGATATCATGTTTACATGACTATCAGTGCTTTTATGTAGTATAGTGATTGATAGCTGATATTATGTTTACATGACTATCAGTGTTTTATGTAGTATATTGATTGATAGCTGATATTATGTTCAAATGACTATCAGTGTTTTTTATGTAGTATGAGAATTTGAACTTTGACTTGTTGGAGAGATCTGAGAATTTGAACATTGACTTGTTGGAGAGATCTGAGAATTTGAACATTGACTTGTTGGAGAGATCTGAGGATTTGAACATTGACTTGTTGGAGAGATCTGAGGATTTGAACTTTGACTTGTTGGAGAGATCTGAGGATTTGAACATTGACTTGTTGGAGAGATCTGAGAATTTGAACATTGACTTGTTGGAGGACTTAATTAGTGGGTAAACAACAACACTCAGTCTTCAGGTTCCTCTTGGTATAGCTTCAGTAGTGGGTAAACAACAACACTCAGTCTTCAGGTTTCTCTTGGTATAATACTTAATTAGTGGGTAAACAACAACACTCAATCTGCACCTTCAACTGTGTGGCGTTATTACTGTGACAGTCAATGCTACTATTTGGTTAAAAGAGCCAAAATATGGGCTGTTGATTCGTCATCCTTCCTTTTGATTCTGTTGTTAATTATGTCAGTAAACAAGTTTTTTTTTCATTTACCAGATGATGAAACAACATTGAATATGAGTGTTTTAAATCCTCACCAGTTCTATCAAACAAACAAACGGACGCACATGCTGGCCATAAAGACTAAGATTAGTGTCTTATAACGCCCCCCCCCTACCCAGTGGAACAGCAGTAAGTATACGGAAGGTTTATGGTTCTCCCACCAGCTGTGGACTGAACTTTAAGAGTGCTCAACTCGCAATATGCGAGTCGCGAGTTCGGATCCTGTCACCGACCATGCTCGGCCTTTCAGCCGTGGGGGCGTTATAATGTGACGGCTAATCCCACTTTTAGTTGGTAAAGTAGTAGCCCATAAGTTATTGGTGGATGGTGTTGACCAGCTACTTTCCCTCTAGCCTATCACTTCAAAACTAGCGCATATACCCCTCGTGTAGCTTTGCGCGAAATTCAAAAACAAACAAACAAACAGACCCACCGTCTATATATATATATATATATGTATCCAAACATAATTTGTGATCCCCCTGTGTATATATATATTTGTGTAAATATTAGTTCTGCCTTTTGTTATTGACTAGTTTGTATAGCGTAAAGCCCCCTCTGTCTCACGATAGTTTTTAGGTTAACAACATCATATTTGTTTCAGTCGCGTTACAAACGCTATAATAAGACGTTCAAAGCGGTTTTTAGCGTCGTAAGTCTGCAGACTTAACGCTGTTCCACTGGGTGGTCAGGTAGCTTTTTGAACAAACGGTACAATCTCGAAAAATACACCCTTCTTCTGTCCACCATTCAGCTATACAACTTTCAAAGTATACTCTTAATGACTGGTATATTTATGTGTATATTAAACATTACCATCTTAAAATAAACATATGTATTAATTTCGTGACTTTGCTAGAAGCTCGTGGAAATCTGGTACCTTAGATAAGGTTTCTAGCGAGCATTGTTGGCACGGGCTTGTATAGAAGACCATTGTCAATGTAACGATTTGAGCGCAACGTGAACATATTGTCTATTTCCTCTGCCATAGCCTTAGTCCTCACCTGGCAACCGACACGTGCTAGCCACTTCTCGCCTCAAATAAGTGATCAATACTTTAAAGTATACGTACCACTACGTGGTCAATTCATGTAAGCTGTTTAGAACAGAGGTATCGAACAGATTGCATATTTGCTGAAATAGAATAAAGTTAACAACGTATCCTTTTGACTTGTATGAATTTATTTCAAACTAATAATACTAATTTGTAACTACTAAAATGTTCAAATCCTCAGATCTCTCCAACAAGTCAATGTTCAAATCCTCAGATCTCTCCAACAAGTCAAAGTTCAAATCCTCAGATCTCTCCAACAAGTCAAAGTTCAAATCCTCAGATCTCTCCAACAAGTCAAAGTTCAAATCCTCAGATCTCTCCAACAAGTCAAAGTTCAAATCCTCAGATCTTTCCAACAAGTCAAAGTTCAAATCCTCAGATCTCTCCAACAAGACAAAGTTTAAATCCTCAGATCTCTCCAACAAGTCAAAGTTTAAATCCTCAGATCGTATACCAAGAGAAACCTGAAGACTGAGTGTTGTTGTTTACCCACTAATTAAGTCTTATACCAAGAGAAACCTGAAGACTGAGTGTTGTTGTTTACCCACTACTGAAGCTATACCAAGAGAAACCTGAAGACTGAGTGTTGTGGTTTACCCACTACTGAAGCTATACCAAGAGAAACCTGAAGACTGAGTGTTGTGGTTTACCCACTACTGAAGCTATACCAAGAGAAACCTAAAGACTGAGTGTTGTTGTTTACCCACTAATTAAGTCTTATACCAAGAGGAACCTGAAGACATCGGGCTATCTGCTGTGTCCACCGACGGGAATCGAACTCCTGATTTTAGCGTTGTAAATCCGAAGACTTACCGCTGTCCCACTGGAGACAAGTATACTTCAATAAAGATATGTTCTATACTAGCTACCGAAGTGTGAAATTCGTGCTTTTTTTAGTCATTACACTTGTAATCCTTGGTGTGTTATCAAGAATAAAAAACACGTGCAAGATAAATATCTGTGTTATCAAGAATAAAAAGTTACGTGCAAGATAAATATTTGTGTTATCAAGAATAAAAAACCACGTGCAAGATAAATATTTGTGTTATCAAGAATAAAAAACCACGTGCAAGATGAATATTTGTGTTATCAAGAATAAAAAACACGTGCAAGATAAATATTTGTGTTATCAAGAATAAAAAACACGTGCAAGATAAATATTTGTGTTAT
>NW_013679060.1:2158-8761 GCF_000517525.1 Limulus polyphemus | reverse complement strand
GCTTTAAATTACAAATTTTCCCTGAAAATACTCCTGGCCACCCTACTGCTTTAAATCACAAATCTTTCCAGAAAATACTCCTGGCCTCCCTACTGCTTTAAATCACAAATCTTTCCAGAAAATACTCCTGGCCACCCTACTGCTTTAAATCACAAATCTTTCCAGAAAATACTCCTTGACCACCCTACTGCTTTAAAGTTGAATATAACACTATGAGAAATGTTGAAAGCAGTGTCAAACGAATTTATCCATTTTATAGCTGCTTGAACATGACCAAAATAAAGCAGATGGGAGTAAACCTCTTCTGTACTGTGCTGATAATCAGTTAAAAACCCAGCAACAAAAAAGTAGCACGGGAAATCTTTCTTTTAATTTAATTTCTACGTTATTTTTGAGAGTCCGTCATATAGAGCCAAGAAATGTTCACAGTTTTTCTTTAATCTAGCTAATTACACACTTTTCAACACCCCCCCAAAAACGATCATAACCCCTTAAGTTTAACAGTGGGTGGGGTTTATGTCATAGACGTAACCCGGAAGGTACTAACGATCATAACCCCTTAAGTTTAACAGTGGGTGGGGTTTATGTCATAGACGTAACCCGGAAGGTACTAACGACCATAACCCCTTAAGTTTAAAAGTGGATGGGGTTTATGTCATAGACGTAACCCGGAAGGTACTAACGATCATAACCCCTTAAGTTTAACAGTGAGTGGGGTTTAGGTCATAGACGTAACCCGGAAGGTACTAACGATCATAACCCCTTAAATTTAACAGTGGGTGGGGTTTATGTCATAGACGTAACCTGGAAGATACTACTGAGCTTAACGCCCCCCCCCCAATTCTAACCCTACTGTCATAAATGTCAGAGAAGATAATGTATTATTTGTTTTCGTGTCTTGTTTTCAACATATCTCACTATTACAAAGACATCAACCCCACACCCCACCCCTCCCCCGAAAAGGTTTCTTGGCTACGGCAGTGATTTATATGAATATGTCTCCCTGTCTCAATTTCACGACTCGTGCGTTTTAAACTGCTATTATTGTTCGTTTGTTTATTGTTAAGCCTAAAACTACAACACGGACTGAGCTGTGCTCACCGCGAGTATCGAAATCCGAGTTTTAGCGTTATAAATGCTCAGGCTTACTATTAAGTCACAGGGTGGAGTGGGGGTGGGGGCAAATTACTACTAATATATAAGGAGAGCAAGACTTTAAGATACGAAAATTGGTGGTATTGGTATTATAAATGTGGTACGTTTGATCATGGAACTCTATCAATTACACTGACGTAAAACAAACAGAATATCAGTCATATTCCACCCAAACCCAGAAACAAGAATCAAGTGTTAACAAGTGAACAGTTGAGAGGTTGTTGTAACTGTCAACTGACGGGTAATTAGTGTTAACAAGTGAACAGTTGCGAGGTTGTTGTAACTGTCAACTGACGGGTAATTAGTGTTAACAAGTGAACAGTTGAGAGGTTGTTGTAACTGTCAACTGACGGGTAATTAGTGTTAACAAGTGAACAGTTGAGAGGTTGTCAGTTGACAGTTACAACGGGTAATTAGTGTTAACAAGTGAACAGTTGAGAGGTTGTTGTAACTGTCAACTGACGGGTAATTAGTGTTAACAAGTGAACAGTTGAGAGGTTGTTGTAATTGTCAACTGACAGGTAATTAGGTTATATCGTTGCATTACTCATTAGTACTCTCGTCGTAAGGTACACTTCACACCACGCCTCAAGCTACGTCACGCATTGTGAAAGATAATATAAAGTCTTCTGAAACTATGAAGGGGTTTCGAAATGTAAAATATTTTCCCGCACAAATTACTGGATTCTTTCATTCAATATCATTTCAGAAATACTTGATGAATAATCAGTACAGATTCAAGAGTCATTCTTCACCACGTCCGACCCACGAGGAGGCCGGGAAAGTTATCTTGAAGAAGGCAGAGGAAATTGATTGAGAGAGGGGGGTACATATCACTCCCGTGAAAGCTCTCGGCGACCATGCATTTTCAGGACAAGCTAAGCCTGAAGACAGCAGATTAGACTGTAGTTTCAAACAGGCGCACTTAATATCTCGTTTTGTTACCGTAGGAAACGGGATTTCAGGCAGTGAAGGTTCAATGACTCTTAAAGTACAAAATTTATTTTGTCAGCAAATTCACTTAAAACCTGAATATGAATCGCTGAAGAAAACAAAACACCTTTAGAGTCAAACATTTATCACGGTTTATTCATATCGCACACTAACAAGGGATACGTGATGAATACTATTTACTCACGTAATGGCAACAGAAAACTTGTAACAGTCAGTGGGGTATGATTTTAATTGAGTCTAAGAATCAAGAAAGATCACTGACTGGTTAGCGGTTTGATTGAGTCTAAGAATCAACAAAGATCACTGACTGGTTAGCGGTTTAATTCAGTCTAAGAATCAACAAAGATCACTGACTGGTTAGCGGTTTGATTGAGTCTAAGAATCAAGAAAGATCACTGACTGGTTAGCGGTTGTAATTTTTTTTCAGGCCTTCTTGTGTAACTTTGTGCAAAAGTCCGAAATCAACAAACGCACGCAACTTCTAATAGCCTGGCGGTTAGGACGCTCGACTAGCAAATTGCGGGTCGCGAGATCGAAACCCGTCATCTAATATGATTGCCCTTTCAGCATTACAAGCGTTATAATGTGGTGGTCAATTACGCTATTTGTTGGTACAGAGTAGCCCAAGAGTTGGCGGTGGGTGGTGTTGACTAGCTGCTTTCCCTTTAGTCTATTACTCGAAAATTAGGGACGGCTAGCACAGATATTCCTCAAGTAGTTTTTAGCGAAAATTCAACAAAGAAGCAAATCTTAAATAGCTTCATCTCTATTTTTAAACCACTCTTCACTCACAACAACAACAACTAAAAACACTGTACGTGAAGAATGTTCTAGTAAACCAACAACAACAAATAAAGACGCTGTACGTGAAGAACGTTCTAGTAAACCAACAACAACAACAAATAAAGACGCTGTACACGAAGAATGTTCTAGTAAACCAACAACAACAACTAAAAACACTGTTCATGAAGAATGTTCTAGTAAACCAACAACAACAAATAAAGACGCTGAACACGAAGAATGTTCTAGTAAACCAACAACAACAACTAAAAACAGTGCACATGAAGAACGTTCAAGTAAACCAACAACCACAACTAAAAACGCTGTATACGAAGAATGTTCTAGTAAGACAACAACTAAAAACATGTACATGAAGAATGTTCTAATAAACCAACAACAACAACTAAAAACACTACACGAAGAATGTTCTAGTAAACCAACAACAACAACTAAAAACACTACACGAATAATGTTCTAGTAAACCAACAACAACAACTAAAAACACTGTATACGAAGAATGTTCTAGTAAACCAACAACAACTAAAAACGCTGTACAGAAGAATGTTCTAATAAACCAACAACAACAACTAAAAACACTACATGAAGAACGTTCTAGTAAACCAACAACAACTAAAAACACTGTATACGAAGAATGTTCTAGTAAACCATCAACAACAACTAAAAACACTGTACATGAAGAATGTTCTAGTAAACCATCAACAACAACTAAAAACACTGTACATGAAGAATGTTCTAGTAAACCAACAACAACAACTAAAAACGCTGTACATGAAGAACGTTCAAGTAAACCAACAACAACAAATAAAGACGCTGAACACGAAGAATGTTCTAGTAAACCAACAACAACAACTAAAAACAGTGTACATGAAGAACGTTCAAGTAAACCAACAACAACAACTAAAAACACTGTAAATGAAGAACGTTCAAGTAAACCAACAACAACAACTAAAAACACTGAACATGAAGAATGTTTGAACGAAACTAATGATATGCTTACAGTTAGGCCCTAAAACCTTAATTTAGGGAGTTCATATTTTCTTACCTCGTTTGTATTCCAACGATGGCGCTGGGAAGGGAAGCAGTCAACATTAGGGATGGTCTCCAGATTACAAGGTGGATCTGGCCGTTTTTGGTCCGCTGTAGAAATGAAATATATTTGTTAACAAGGCACTTGTAATAGACATACAACAGTTACGATCGTTACTGCCTAACTCTATGTTCTCTCTTGGAGTCAATTTTGAGTAGCTCAATATCAGATGAGTTATGTTGGCTATTCGATGGAATAATTATGCTTCGTCTACCATGGGTATCAAAAACCAGGTTTTTTGCGTCGTAAACCTGCAGACTTACCACTGAGCCACTGGAGGTCTTCATTTTGTTTGTTTGAAGTTAAGCACAAAGCTATACAATAGGTTATCTGTGATTTACTCACCACGGGTATCGAAACCTGGTTTTTAGCGTCGTAAGCCTGCAGATTCGAACCCGCGACCCTCAGATTGCGAGTCGAGCACCGTAACCACCTGGCCAAGAAGGTGTTGGAAGTAGATGTTGTTACACGACAATGACATTGAGGATTCACACGTGCACACGACAATGACATTGAGGATGCACACGTGCACACGACAGTGACATTGAGGATTCACACGTGCACACGACAATGACATTGAGGATTCACACGTGCAACGACAGTGACATTGAGGATTCACACGTGCACACGACAATGACATTGAGGATTCACACGTGCACACGACAATGACATTGAGGATTCACACGTGCACACAGTTTTTACACTCTAGTTACTTTATTCTTCTACCTTTACGACCATGGTTACCTTAGTCGTGCACGTGCGCATTTTCAATGTCACTGTCTTGTGCACGTGTGCATCCTCAATGTCACTGTCGTGTGCACGTGTGAATCCTCAATGTCATTGTCGTGTGCACGTGTGCATTCTCAATGTCACTGTCTTTATACAAAACGTAAGTTTATTGTACTACTTACTCACTACGGTTTCCGTAGTGAGTAAGTAGTACAATAAACTTACGTTTTGTAAAAACTAAACCGTAGTGAGTAAGTTGTACAATAAACTTACGTTTTGTAAAACTAAACCGTAGTGAGTAAGTGGTACAATAAACTTACGTTTTGTAAAAACTAAACCGTAGTGAGTAAGTAGTACAATAAACTTACGTTTTGTAAAAGCTAAACCGTAGTGAGTAAGTAGTACAATAAACTTACGTTTTGTAAAAACAGATACAAGGTCAATATATCTGACAAGAAGAAGAAGAAGAAAAGAGAGAAAAAAAACTTTAGAAAACGAGAAGTTCGTTCCATCATCTAACTTTTAATTGGTTGTTTCACTTGGTGTATTGGTTTGATTGGTTGTTTCAGGATTTCGCGCAAAGCTACAAAAAGACTATCTGCGTATAGCCGTCCCTAATTTTGGACTAATAGACTGAAGGGAAGGCAGTTTAACCACCGCCAACTGTTGGGGTATTCTGTAGGCTCGAACAGTGGGTCCTGAATGTCACACTTATAACGCATCCACAGTCCCAAAGTGCGGAACGAGGTTATACGGGTCGTGAACCATGAACATTCGGATCCACAGCACGCGCATTTTTCACTTCTTCAATCTTGAAAAACTGGTCACATCTGATGCTAATGTTGCAGTGCACAAATAGAAAGGTAACATAAAGTTTTCTTTTAGATAATATTGATTACGTAATAGCTTAAAGATGACCTTAATAAAATGATAATAAATTATGTGTACATACAAAACGTATCTCCGAGATGATGACTTGTTTAAACACAGTAATCACTATAAAAGGCTTAAGTCTATAAAGTACTACTAAAAAAAGATACAGGGCAATACTGGATTTAAAAAGTGAAGACGCGAATGGTGGCATGGGCCGTTCTTTTCTACTATTTTGAGCCTTATCACATGCACCATTCGTTTGATGTAAAGATACCCGTTACACGCGTAGCATTAAATATACTTTTCCTTTTGCTCTCGGCCGTCTTACTCGAATAGTTCGTCCAATTACTTATCTTCATTCGTTTGGGAGGAGGAGGAGAACGTCAACTCTAGATCCTCAACCAAATTTCATGGAAGTTAGTTCAGTTCCTCAAAAGAACACTTGTGACAGTAAACACTACTTAGAAAGTACACTGTTCTACAACAGTAACCAGTGGTTACAGAACATTGTTAGGTTTATTATCACTTTTCCTTTAATTTACACCTGAGAATCCCACAGAGTCACGTGACTTACATGACGCTTTTATAGAATTCAAATATAGTATAAATTATCGTAGAAAGATAGCTTTAAAAGTTGCTTAAAATTACGACAAAGTACAACATATATTTGTCAAAGAATTGACTAAGTTTTATTAAAGACAATACTGAAACAGATTTAATTTCATTTATATCTTAAACTATTAAATATCAATGAATTTTGAAACAAAAAACAAAATAAGAAAACAGTGACAAAAAATATTGATTTGTTTTAAATATCACTTGTTAAAGATATTGATTTGTTTTAAATATCACTTGTTAAAAAATATTGATATGTTTAAATATCACTTGTTAAAAACATTGATTTGTTTTATATATCACTTGTTAAAAAATATTGATTCGTTTAAATATCACTTGTTAAAAACATTGATTTGTTTTATATATCACTTGTTAAAAAATATTGATTC
>NW_013679060.1:0-1332 GCF_000517525.1 Limulus polyphemus | reverse complement strand
AAAAACCCATGATAGCAAAAGGTTTATTTTGTTGCTGAGGGGGCCATAATAGAACAAGGTTTACTCTGCTATTGATAAACCCATAATAGGACAAGGTTGATTCTGTTGCTTACACACCTATGACAGGACAAGATTAATTACTGTTGAGGAACCTACGATAAGACAAGTTTTATTCTGTTGTTGAACGACCCATGATATGACAAGGTTTATTCTGTTGCTGAGGAACCCACGATCGGAAAAGATTTATTCTGTAGTTCATAGGTCCATGATAGTACAAGATATATTCTGTTGTTGAACGACCAATAATGGAATAAGGTTTGGTCTGTTGTTAAGGAACCCATGATAGTACAAGGTTTATTCTGTTATTGAACGACCCATGATATGACAAGGTTTATTCTGTTTTTGAACGACCGATGATAGGACAAGATTTACTGTTGTTGAGGAACCCATGATAGAACTAGGTTTACTGTTGTTGAATGACCCGTGATTGAACAACATTTGATCTCTTTTTGAAAGACCCATGATAGGACAAGATTTATTCTGATGTTGAGGAACCCATGACAGGACAAGATTTATTCTGATGTTGAGGAACCCATGATAGAACTAGGTTTACTGTTGTTGAATGACCCGTGATTGAACAACGTTTAATCTCTTTTTGAAAGACCCATGATAGGACAAGATTTATTCTGATGTTGAGGAACCCATGATAGAACTAGGTTTATTCAGCTGAATGAATTCAGATTACTCACACAATTGATGATGATGATGATGATAAGATTGCTAAAGAACAGAGTTATGGATGAACTACGCTATACAGATATGAAATGCTAAATAAAACACTTTTACAGACCTAGGCAATAAATTAAAGAGCCAATAAACTAGTTCACCAATCACTGCTTGCCCATCCTGGAGGACACAAGTTCTCTAAAGTCCACAGATTGGGTGTACTAATCTTAACAGGAGTATTGACATTCTGTACAGAAAAATATAACAGAAACGCATTTGATTAAATTTCGACTTGACGTATTATTTTGCCCACACCTATAAATTCAATAAGTATCAATTTAATACTACGTGGCGCTGCCTCTTATGTGACGTCAAACCATATGCAGCGTTAAAGTCAAAAGCAAAATGTTATACTTTTAAATTCACAAACCTTTTATGAGATAAACGCTAGATGGCGCTGCCCCTAATTCGATTTCAAACCATATGCAGCGTTAAAGTCAAAAGCAGAATGTTATACTTTGAAATTCATGAACCTTTTATGAGATAAACGCTAGATGGCGCTGCCCCTAATTCGATTTCAAACCATATGCAGCGTTAAAGTCAAAA
>NW_013679059.1:8164-9516 GCF_000517525.1 Limulus polyphemus | reverse complement strand
GTGTTCACCTCTACAATATTATGTTCTTCTCTCTCTTTCAACGTTTTTGTGTTCACCTCTACCACATTATGTTCTTCTCTCTCTCTTTCAACGTTTTTGTGTTCACCTCTACCATATTATGGTCTTCTCTCTTTCTCTTTCAACGTTTGTGTGTTCACCTCTACCACATTATGTTCTTCTCTCTCTCTTTCAACGTTTTTGTGTTCACCTCTACCATATTATGGTCTTCTCTCTTTCTCTTTCAACGTTTGTGTGTTCACCTCTACCACATTATGTTCTTCTCTCTCTTTCAACGTTTTTGTGTTCACCTCTACCACATCTTACATGCACAATGAACTCAACAGCCAGATCAACCACCTGTGTAGTACAGGCATATTGAGAACTGCTGACCAGAGGGAGGTCAATCAACCTGCAAACCCTCCGCCTATATGGATGGATTACTCTTAACCGAATAGCTGGGTTGACTGTCATTTTTATAAAACAATCCCAGCTGTAAGTACGAAACGAGTGTAGTAGCAGCTCCACGTCTTAAACTCAAGACTCTCGATACTCCAGTTCCCGAACTCTAACCACTAGGCCACGCCGGGACCTGAAAAACTGAACGTATAAAGTAACGAAAAAAAACAAACACAAAATGATTAATTTTTCTATAAATCACCTGGGAGCGTGAGCTACTAAACGAGACTAATTAATTAACAGAAAGTTAAAACATATCAGTAATAATCTTCACTTCGAACAAATTTTGCTTGAAAATGTTAGCTTGAGAATAATTGTTGTATTGAAAAACGTCACGTGCTCGATTACCTGCCGAAATGTAGCTAAATTCCCAAACTTATTAATTAGAGTACAGTAGAAGAAGATCATAAAAAGGTTGCTTGAATCATTAAATGAAAAACTACATTAAAACTGACATATTACCGCTATCTGATAGCTTGATGCGAAACGCCGTTCACCAAGCTCCCTCTTTATTTAAATTATTGAATGATATTCACGATAAATGTCACATAGCGAAAGCATTTATTTATTGCGTTCGTACATTCTCTTAAATAATCTTTATAGATTCCATATTGTTCATATGATTCTGTGACTATCTCAGACGTTAACAATCTTTATAACTACCATATTGTTGATATGATTCTGTGATTATCTCTGACGTTAACAATCTTTATAGATTCCATATTTTTGATATGATTCTGTGATTATCTCAGACGTGAACAATCTTTATAACTACCATATTGTTGATATGATTCTGTGATTATCTCAGACGTAAACAATCTTGATAACTACTTATTGTTGATATGATTCTGTGATTATCTCAGACGTGAACAATCTGTATAACTACCTTATTGTTG
>NW_013679059.1:6448-7370 GCF_000517525.1 Limulus polyphemus | reverse complement strand
CTCAGACGTGAACAATCTTTATAGATTCCATATTGTTGATATGATTCTGTGATTATCTCAGACGTAAACAATCTTTATAGATTCCATATTGTTGATATGATTCTGTGATTATCTCAGACGTAAACAATCTTTATAGATTCCATATTGTTGATATGATTCTGTGATTATCTCAGACGTTAACAATCTTTATAACTACCATATTGTTGATATGATTCTGTGATTATCTCAGACGTGAACAATCTTTATAACTACTTATTGTTGATATGATTCTGTGATTATCTCACGCGTGAACAATCTTTATAACTACCTTATTGATGATATGATTCTGTGACTATCTCAGACGTGAACAATCTTTATAACTACCATATTGTTGATATGATTCTGTGATTATCTCAGACGTGAACAATCTTTATAACTACCATATTGTTGATATGATTCTGTGATTATCTCAGACGTTAACAATCTTTATAACTACCATATTGTTTAAACGAATGTGTCGACAATCTTGACTTATTTCGGATTCTGCGCAGTGGTTACAGTAGTTTAAACTAGCTTAATACAGATGACGAGAAAAATATGATTTTAATTTTATTCGCTGTAACGCAATACATATGAGGATTTTACTGTCTCAATGTACATTTAATATGAATACACAACAATAAAACATAATTTTAAGCTTCTAAGTTGAATCTACATTAAATACACAAACATTGTCAACCTGTGCTATGCTTTTGGAATTAACCAAAAGTTTATCACAAATATCAAAGATGTTCACAGGTTTCGCTCTGCTATACTAACGATGTGGTTGGAATTTCTATATTGTCCAGAGTTGCTAGAAATTTCAACACTAATTACAGTTTTCACTCTGTTGGACTAATGCTGTATTTTTAACTACCCCATGTTAGGATTTTCTATGACGTTT
>NW_013679059.1:0-5664 GCF_000517525.1 Limulus polyphemus | reverse complement strand
ACAAAGTCTATACAGTTTCTATACTGTTGGTATTACACAACACAAAGTCTATACAGTTTCTATATTGTTGGTATTACACAACACAAAGTCTATACAGTTTCTATACTGTTGGTATTACACAACACAAAGTCTATACAGTTTCTATATTGTTGGTATTACACAACACAAAGTCTATACAGTTTCTATACTGTTGGTATTACACAACACAAAGTCTATACAGTTACTATATTGTTGGTATTACACAACACAAAGTCTATACAGTTTCTATACTGTTGGTATTACAAAACACAAAGTCTATACAGTCTCTATAGTGTTGGTATTACACAACACAAAGTCTATACAGTTTCTATATTGTTGGTATTACACAACACAAAGTCTATACAGTTTCTATATTGTTGGTATTACAAAACACAAAGTCTATACAACCAACAATATAGAAACAAAAAAAACTAACGTCAACAGTATATAAACTGCAAAAATCATCATTTGAAATATTAACAGAATGTTTTTGAAAGTGTAAGAAGCTGTATAGACTTTGTGTTGTGTAATAATCAACAGAATAACTAAAACAGTTGGATATATACAAACTTTGTAGCGTGAAGTATCAACAGAATAACTAAAACTGTTGAATATACACAAACTTTGAGGCGTGAAGTATCAACAGAATAACTACACAGTTGGATATATACAAACTTTGTAGCGTGAAGTATCAACAGAATAACTAACACATTTGGATATATACAAACTTTGTAGCGTGAAGTATCAACAGAATAACTACACAGTTGAATATATACAAACTTTGTAGCGTGAAGTATCAACAGAATAACTAACACATTTGGATATATACAAACTTTGTAGCGTGAAGTACCAACAGAATAACTAACACATTTGGATATATACAAACTTTGTAGCGTGAAGTACCAACAGAATAACTAAAATAGTTGGATATATACAAACTTTGTAGCGTTAATTATCAACAGAATAACTAACACATTTGGATATATACAAACTGGGGGGGGGGCGAAGTACCCACAACATAGAAGCTGTAGAGACTTTGAACTGTAGAATACTTTGTAGCGTGAAGTATCAACAGAATAACTAAAACAGTTGAATATATACAAACTTTGTGGCGTGAAGTATCAACAGAATGACTAAAACAGTTGGATATATACAAACTTTGTAGAGTGAAGTATCAACAGAATAACTAAAACTGTTGAATATATGCAAACTTTGTAGCGTGAAGTACCAACAGAATAACTAAAACAGTTGGATATATACAAGCTTTGTAGCGTGAAGTATCAACAAAATGACTAAAACAGTTGGACACATACAAACTTTGTGGCGTGAAGTATCAACAGAATGACTAAAACAGTTGGATATATACAAACTTTGTAGCGTGAAGTTTCAACAGAATAACTAAAACAGTTGGATATATACAAACTTTGTAGCGTGAAGTATCAACAGAATAACTAACAACATTGGATATATACAAACTTTGTAGCGTGAAGTACCAACAGAATAACTACACAGTTGGATATATACAAGCTTTGTAGCGTGAAGTTTTGTATATATCCAAATGTGTTAGTTATTCTGTTGGTACTTCACTCTACAAAGTTTGTATATAACCAACTGTTTTAGTCATTCTGTTGATACTTCACGCTACAAAGTTTGTATATGTCCAACTGTTTTAGTTATTCTGTTGAAACTTCACGCCACAAAGTTTGTATATATCCAACTGTTTTAGTTATTCTGTTGGTACTTCACGCTACAAAGTTTGTATATAACCAACTGTTTTAGTCATTCTGTTGATACTTCACGCTACAAAGGTTGTACATCTCCAACTGTTTTAGTCATTCTGTTGATACTTCACGCTACAAAGCTTGTACATCTCCAACTGTATTATTCATTTTGTAAGTACGTTTCTGTTGCTATATGATGAAACGTATTTTTTGCTCAAACATACATTTATTTCTTTGAAACTGTTCTTACACGACACACTTCTAGTTGATATACGTGTACAGACTCAAGGTATTATTCAGCTACGTGTACGTTGCCATGGACGTGATTTTGCGAATAATTTTCATCCGCCAACTTAACTTATTGTTGCAAAAATACTTAACATCAAATACAAAATTCACAATTAATACGACGATTTTTCTTTATTCGAAGAATTCATTTTAAGCATGGAAACGATTCTGTTTCATTAGATGAGGTGACCAGCGTCATTCGTACTTCTGTGCAAAACGTGAACTTGATCATTTGGTATTTCATAAATCAAAATCACGTGAATAGAAATAAAATGTAACTTGTCCAAATTCAAGGAATTCGCTAGTTAATAACGACCAAAAAGGCGTTTGAATATATTTACGAGAAACTGAAATGTGAAACAGAACGACTTATAATTGTAACTTTAATTTTTTCTAGTCTTCTGAGCTTTGCCCTCAGCTTAGGTAACATTAATATTATTATATCTTATGAAAATAACCGGCTATAATTCCAGTGTAAATGTTTAATGACAATCTATAGTCACTTCAATTACGTACACCTTAATTGTTATTTTATCGCAAAGCTAAACAATGGGCTATCCTCACTCTGTCAACTACGAGAAATCGAACCCCGGATTTTAACAAATCTGTAAACTTATTGCCGGCTCACCGGAGGATTAAATTTTTTTATAGTGTAAATATATATATAACGTTATTCTAGAATTATATGCTTTTAAACGTTTTTTTTTTTTTGTTTGGTAAATTAAAAGTACCAGCCATTTTCGGACATTAGGTTTTTTTTGTTGTTTGTTTTCTTTAGAGGCCCTAAATTGGAAGCCCATTCTACAACGCTGCTATGCGTGTTTCTCTTTTTCTGGCTTTCCTTCGACTCGTATGTGCTCTTATCAGCGCCAGTTCGTTCGTTTATTGAATTTGGCTCGTGGCTCGTGCTTCTAAAAGCTTTATACTACAAGAAAGTTAGGATTTTTTACAAAACATTTTGTATGTAAGGCAGACTTTGGACTGAATGTCCACTGTATTTCAAGAAGAAAATAAAAAAAGTCCAAAACTGTATGGTGCAATATAGATTTTCTTTCTAATCTATATTCTCAATCAACATGTCGTCCGATTTAATTGTTCGGAGTCTGCATTTAGCGTTTCATTAAGAAAGCCGCGTCCTTCTTTGACCATATGGTTTATTTACATCAGTCTAAAACGAGCTCATTATATTAGACCATAAGACAAACAGATCCAGCTTGTGATAACAGCCAACATACAAGGAACTGCTCTTTTGCTGTCTAATTATCGTTATTATTATTATTATTAAAGGACTCTAGCGAAGTATAATGTTTCGAAGGTTCTTGTAGCAAAGCCAGCCGGGGAAAATTATGAGCAGGATATGTACATATAATTGGAACTTTATCCAAGAAATTAATATATGTATATATATATTTCTTATCGTAGTGAACGAAATCTTATCTCGTGTAACAACTAATTAAGTGATAGAAGAAAAAAAATAGTTTTTGAAGAGATGAAAACAAAAATAAAGATCACAGAAAATGTTTAACTGGATGGATGGATTGAATAACATGTTTTAGGGGGGTTAGGTGGGGAGGGGGTTAAAAACTAAAAATATATGTTCTATCTTGAAACGCAGTTAGTAACTTAAATATTGTATTCCATTATTTAGCTGCTATCTAATCAGAAAATCACAAATTAATCCTAATAGATAGAACAAATTTGATATATTTCTTTGAACCTCCGCGTTCATTCGTTTTTAAAAACAAAATAATGATTATGTGATTCAGATAGTTTAGTCTCGAATTTTTTAAACGGAAACTCTTTCACGAGGTAACGTTAAAAATCCAGTTTTGATAACCACAGTGGGCAAAGCATGGATAGCCCATCTATTTAACAACAAACAAGCAAAACAAACTATCAACTGTCCCACCCCACTGGCTCAGCAGTAAGTCTCAAGGCTTATAATGCGAAAATTCGAGTTTCAATACCCGTAGTGGGCACAGCACAGATAGCCTTTTTTTTTACATATCCATGCTTAACAACAAACAAACGCAGCCCCCAGTGGCTCAGTGGTAAGTCTGAAGGCTTTTTTTTTTGAACGCTTAAAAACCGGGTTTCAATATCCGTTATAGGCATAACACAGATAGCCCTTTGAGTAGCTTTAGGCTTAACAACGAACAAACGGTAACTTTCGCGGGACAAATAATAACAGAAGACTTGACGTTCAGAGTAGAAATTAGGGCAACATTTTAGTTATTTATAACTAAAACTTATACTTCTTTTTCACTTCTAAGTAAAAAAATATTTCAGACGGCCTTTTTTTCGTCACGTGCAAGTTGTCACTCTTAAGAAATGATTTTAGAAGTTTGAAGAGGAAATTTTTCTCAATCGTCACTTTTTGTACATTAAATATTTCAAAACGAAATTTGTATAAAACTATATTAGTAACCAAAAGCTATTATAGTAAATATTTAAAAAGTGTTGTTGTTGTTTTTTTTAAGTTACTTAAGCAAGTTATCATCTAACGTAATGATTTTCCCAAGCTTTGGGAAACATTTCGTCATCAGCTATATATTAAATTAGTTGACTCTTTTCGGTGGTTAGGACGCTCGACTCGCCGCAATCTGAGGGTCGCGGGTTCGAATCCCCGTCCCACCCATTCACCCGTGGAGGCGTTATAAAGTGACGGTCAATCCCACTATTCGTTGGTAAAAGAGTAGCCCAAGAGTTGGCGGTGGGTGGTGATGTCTATCTGCCTTCCCTCTAGTCTTACAATGCTAAATTAGGAACGGCTAGCGCAGATAGCCCTCGTGGTGTGTTAATTTTAAATATGGGAGGGGGATCTTTATAATCATTCTGTAGTAGTTATTATGCAACTGAACCCCCGTAACAACCTTATCATAATCACTCAACTCACTCATTCATAGGTTTCTCCAGAGTTTCCAATGACTAAGCAGCACAAAAAAAATTCAATGTTTATTGAACTCGAACTGTATTTTTTGTTTCTAAACTAGTTAAAGAAATGTACGTATACTGACGTGGTTGTTTGTTTTGGAAGTCCGTTCATAGCTAGCTACACGAGGGCCATCTACACTGGTCGTCGTTAATTTTGAACTGATAGACTAGAGTGAAGGCAGTTAGTCAACATCGCCCACTGTCCACTTTTGGACTACTCTAATCGAACGGTGGGATTCGGCGGTCACTCTTATAATGTCTCCACTGCCCGAAAGTGCCGACTATATTTTTACGGCAACAAGACGCGAATAATGGGCAGGGTGTCGCCTGGCCCGTAGTGGTATGCACATAATGGGCAGAGTGTCGCCTAGCCTTTAGTGGCATGCGAATATTGGGCAGTGTCGCCTGGGCCGTAGTGGTATGCACATAATGGGCAGGGTGTCGCCTGGCCCTTAGTGGCATGCGAATAATGGGCAGGGTGTCGCCTGGTCCTTAGTGGCATGCGAATATTGGGCAGTGTCGCCTGGCCCTTAGTGGCATGCACATAATGGGCAGGGTGTCGCCTGGCCCTTAGTGGCATGCGAATAATGGCAGGGTGTCGCCTAGGCTCTTAGTGGCATGCGAATAATGGCAGGGTGTCGCCTGGCCCTTAGTGGCATGCGAATATTGGGCAGTGTCGCCTGGCCCTTAGTGGCATGCACAT
>NW_013679058.1:3438-8641 GCF_000517525.1 Limulus polyphemus | reverse complement strand
TAGACCACAGTACAGTACTGATTTGTATTACATGTATCACTGTGAGTTTAGACCACAGTACAGTACTGATTTGTATTACATGTATCACTGTGAGTTTAGACCACAGTACAGTACTGATTTGTATTACATGTATCACTGTGAGTTTAGACCACAGTATAGTACTGATTTGTATTACATGTATCACTGTGAGTTTAGACCACAGTACCGTACTGATTTGTATTACATGTATCACTGTGAGTTTAGACCACAGTACAATACTGATATGTATTACATGTATCACTGAGGAGTTTAGAAAACAGTACAATCAGTACTGTACTGTGGTCTAAACTCAGTGATACATGTAATACAAATCAGTACTGTACTGTGGTCTAAACTCACAGTGATACATGTAATACAAATCAGTACTGTACTGTGGTCTAAACTCACAGTGATACATGTAATACAAATCAGTACTTAAACTCACAGTGATACATGTAATACAAATTATCTTTTAGATTTATCTCCAGGATTTGTATACTCCTACCGTTTACTTATCCTTTAGATTTATCTCCAGGATTTGTATACTCCTACCGTTTACTTATCTTTTAGATTTAGCCCGAGGTATCGTAAAGGATCAGAAAGGTGTGGAGAAACTAGTTCTCTTGTTACAGAGTCTTCTAGAAATGAAAGAAATGCCTCACAACCTCCGAGCTACTGCCTCTGGCTGCTTGTTAAACATGACTGAAACATATGGTAGGTTTCATACAGTTTGGTAAACAGTATTTGTATCTTTATACTGTTATTATATTTGTACTGTTTTCACAGTGATACATGTAATACAAATCAGTACGGTACTGTTTTCTAAACTCACAGTGATACATGTAATACAGATCAGTAAATCAGTACTGTATTGTGGTCAAATGGTAGGAGTATACAAATCCTGGAGATAAATCTAAAGGATAAGTAAACGGTAGGAGTATACAAATCCTGGAGATAAATCTAAAAGATAAGTAAACGGTAGGAGTATACAAATTCTGGAGCTAAATCTAAAAGATTAGTAAATGGTAGGAGTATACAAATCCTGGAATCCACAAAAATGTGCTCAGGAATTTAAAAATGCTAAACATTTTCAAGATTGAATTTTGTATATTTACGAGATAGTTTATTTTAAAAGCATGATAAGAAACTATAATGTTTTCTGAAAAGACATGACTCTAACAATTTTAAAAGCTAAAATAAAGCAAAGATCGATTACACAGTCTGTTCAAACCATGAAACACTACACAGTCTGTGTTCAAACCATGAAACACTACACAGTCTGTGTTCAAACCATGAAACACTACACAGTATGGGTTCAAACCATGAAACACTACAAAGTATGGGTTCAAACCATGAAACACTAGACAGTATGGGTTCAAACCATGAAACACTACACCAATATACCATTAACAAGTAATGTAAGGTTACACCAGTATACGAGTAACAAGTAATGTAAGGTTACACCAATATACCATTAACAAGTAATGTAAGGTTACACCAGTATACGAGTAACAAGTAATGTAAGGTTACACCAATATACCAGTAACAAGTAATGTAAGGTTACACCAGTATACGAGTAACAAGTAATGTAAGGTTACACCAATATCCCAGTAACAAGTAATGTAAGGTTACACCAGTATACGAGTAACAAGTAATGTAAGGTTACACCAATATCCCAGTAACAAGTAATGTAAGGTTACACCAGTATACGAGTAACAAGTAATGTAAGGTTACACCAATATACCAGTAACAAGTAATGTAAGGTTACACCAGTATACGAGTAACAAGTAATGTAAGGTTACACCAATATCCCAGTAACAAGTAATGTAAGGTTACACCAGTATACGAGTAACAAGTAATGTAAGGTTACACCAATATACCATTAACAAGTAATGTAAGGTTACACCAGTATACGAGTAACAAGTAATGTAAGGTTACACCAATATCCCAGTAACAAGTAATGTAAGGTTACACCAATATACCAGTAACAAGTAATGTAAGGTTACTACAATATCCCAGTAACAAGTAATGTAAGGTTACACCAGTATACCAGTAACAAGTAATGTAAGGTTACACCAATATCCCAGTAACAAGTAATGTAAGGTTACACCAATATACCAGTAACAATTAATACACTGAACAAAGCATATCCTCCTTACTGAATAGAATATAGTATTGAAGTACAAACTTACCGTTGTCGTAACAGATGTTCCCGAGAGCTCGACAAGACTGCAGAACAACTTGATTGTCCTTGTCAGACAATAACTCCAACAAAGTTGAAAGAACTGTGGGATCAGAAAGTGGCTTTCTTCCAAGTTCTAATAAAACAAATGAAGACTTGTATATAATGTAATATAACATTCATAACTTAGAACCTTTGAACACAAACACACAAAAAAAAAGTCAGATCTCATGAATGAAATTGGATTCCACTGAATAATTAAAAAGCCATTTCGATTATGTACTTACACGTATCTTTTAATTTTTTGTTTGTGAGGAAATAGTTCTGTTTCTACTAAACTAATCCAACTGAGAGAATAATGAAATTCACAAACTGTTTACTACAGTACTCGTATAAAAAAACAAACTGTTTACTACAGTACTTGTATAAAAAAACAAACTGTTTACTACAGTACTTGTATAAAAAACAAACTGTTTACTACAGTACTTGTATAAAAAAACAAACTGTTTACTATAGTACTTGTATAAAAAAACAAACTGTTTACTACAGTACTTGTATAAAAAAAAAAACTGTTTACTACAGTACTTGTATAAAAAAACAAACTGTTTACTACAGTACTTGTATAAAAAAACAAACTGAAACGACAATGATAAAAAGAAAGAAATTAAATAAGATTATTGGCCCAGAAAAAAGATGAGGAAATATGGTCATTAATGTTACACTGGAAACAACATTAATGACCATATTTCTGCATATTTACCTACATATCTACTTGTTAAATCAAAGACAAGTACAAAAACTGTACCTACATATCTACTTGTTAAATCAAACACAGGTACAAAAACTGTACCTACATATCTACTTGTTAAATCAAAGACAAGTACAAAAACTGTACCTACATATCTACTTGTTAAACAAAGATAAGTACAAAAACTGTACCTACATATCTACTTGTTAAATCAAAGACAGGTACAAAACTGTACCTACATATCCTAAAACTGAATAAACTTCATAATGAGTTACCACATTTTGCAACTTCTGCAATCAGTTCTGCCAGTTTAGCTAACTGGGTTGACGTTAACTTGGTTGGTGGTTTTAGAAGTTCAATTACTAACTCAGCCAACCCTTCATTGAGAAGTTTCTCCTTTAAGGTTCTTGAATCTGAACCTGAAAATACAACAAAAAACATTTCGAAAACTGTTTCAAAACACACTGCAATCTGCTTGATTAGAAAACAAAACAAGAGAGAAATTGGTAAAGCCACTTTCACAAAAACTTAACTGTCAATAGCTCTTCATAACATATCCAAACTGTGTTAGGTGTTTTGGTAAAGTTTTAACCATACTGGGAAAAAACTACTTAAGAAGTGTTTACTGAAAACTATGAAAAACTTTAACAAAAATGTGGAACATAAATGTATAACATAAACTATTTTTTAAAGCCCCAAAAGCAAAGTATACCTGTCAATCTAATTGAATACACGTACCTATTGTTTGCTTCAATATCAAATTATTTAGACCACATGTGTATGCACCATTAAATGTATTTGTGATTATCAGTTCTTTTGCTAAAGTTACTGTAAATTAGTTTGTTTGTTTGTATCAACAGTTCTTAGACTTGTCTTTCAGAAGTAGGCTAAATTAAATAGTTTATAAATAAAAAATAATTCGTAATTTTGAAGCTGTCGTATCTCAGGTAAAGGATGTAACTTTCAAATTACCACTCAAAGGTCTTTTAAACCTTTTGTTTGTTTTCATATATATTCACTCAAAGTTACACAAGGACTATTTAATTAGCCATCCCTAATTTTGAACCAACAGACTAAAAAGAAGGCAGCTAGTCAACAACATCCACCACCAACTCTTGGGCTACTCCTGTCTGACTTAATAGTGGGATTTGACTGTTACCTTTATGATGCACCCATGACTCCAAGTAAAGAGTGCAATTATTATATATTTTTTACACTAACAGGACAAGAATGATGGACCTGCAGATCCATAGTCCGGCATGTTAATCACCGGGCCTCACTCTGGCCTAAACTTTAAATTTTAAGAATTTTGAAAACACAAACCTCATAATTATCTGTTATGCTATCAGAAAGTAATTGACCCATTGACTACTGATTCGCCGTATAGGGTACGGTCTGTACCATATACAGTGTACGGCTTGCAAAACTTCCGTGCACATTTAGAGCAGCTGCAGTCAATGGATTAATCTTTAGAAAGCAAATGTGTGTGTGTATAAAATTAAAAGCACAAGTTTTATAAATGTGGAACTCATTCTCCAATTACTGATAGCATAAGTACAAATATTGTTGCTCATATTTTCCAGAATTGTATTGTTAAAATCTGCTTAACTTATTAACTAGTTAATCCATTATACAGTGCACGTCTAGTGTTTAACTTATTAACTAGTTAAACCATTATACAGTGCATGTCTAATTCTTTTAAAAAATAAACTGGGACTTTAATCTGCACTTTAAAAATGTATAAAACATTATTCTGGTAAGTCAATTTATTTTAAATGTATATAATATACTATTGATACTTAAGATGATAAAAGCTCGGTCCACGACATAAAAAATTTCAACATTGATGTATATTATTGAAAATAATTAAAGAAATACATATCGAGGAGTCATAAACAATAAGTAGCTACACTAGTACAATATATTACTACAGAAAATAAGTTTACTATAGCATTTACTTTAAAACCTTGTTTTTTGTGCATAAATTGTTCTTGCCAAGTAGTAATTTAGCACCTGAAAATTGAATAGAGTGTTTTAAGTTCATACTGCTCTACTATCAAATTGGAAGTATTGAGAGTGATCAAACTAAGACATTACACACCATAATAAAACATAATAATTACATAATAAAACATTACACACCATAAAACTTACTTAAAACATAATGTTTATAATAAAACATTACACACCATATAACTTACTTAAAACAATGTTTATAATAAAACATTACACACCATATAACTTACTTAAAACAA
>NW_013679058.1:0-2739 GCF_000517525.1 Limulus polyphemus | reverse complement strand
AGTAGATCAGTCACCGTGTGTGTTACCATCTCCACCTGTCACCAGTAGATCAGTCACCGTGTGTGTTACCATCTCCACCTGTCACCAGTAGATCAGTCACCGTGTGTGTTACCATCTCCACCTGTCACTAGTAGATCAGTCACCGTGTGTGTTACCATCTCCACCTGTCGCTAGTAGATCAGTCACCGTGTGTGTTACCATCTCCACCTGTCGCTAGTAGATCAGTCTCCACCTGTCGCTAGTAGATCAGTCACCGTGTGTGTTAACATTTCCACCTGACCTGTCAATACTGACACTGACATCAGATTCACTAATTTCTATAGTAACATTTATTTTCAAACACTAGTTAACTTATATTTAAATTAACTTAAATTATTGCCAAATTAACACTCGAAGGCCCGAACAAGTACTATTTTCATAAAGTTTTATTTTGGATGTTTGTTTTGTTTCTTAATTCGGTAAAATGTAATGGTCTAAAATGACCACGCCACTACAAACAGGGTTCAAAAACAAAAAACACAATTTATTCATAATAACAACAACACTTAGAAATATATTGAACATTTAGCAAAATATAGTTAATACACCACAACCTGGCCAGGACTTGACACGAATATTAATAAACAATTTACAATAAATATTAATAAATCAACAACAACGGAATCACGAAAAAGAACCAGAAAGAAAAACTAATTTTAAAAATATAAAATACAGCAAATACAATATTCAAACAATATCTATCAATACCGAGGGACAAACAACAATAACTACCGCCTGGCAGGGTATTTATTGACAGAGTAGGTCACGAGAGTACAACCTCATGTGATCATAAATTTACATACTCTTCTGCTACATTAATAGTATCTGTACATCACCGCTAGGGAAGCTGGTGTCAGTTTCATCACACACATACATAGATATTTACTCAAAATACAAATGATTATGTAGAAGGTGAGTTTTATTGCAAATAAAAATTCATAGATAAACTAAACGATAGAAGAAAATAATGAATGAACGATAAACACAACCATAATCATAAAACATAGAATATGTTATCTCACAAAACGTGCATAAAGAAACAGTGAAAATTTAGAAAGCAGCGTCAAACTTAAATAACGAAACAATGAAAATTTAGAAAGCAGCGTCAAACTTACATAACGAAACAATGAAAATTTAGAAAGCAGCGTCAAACTTACATAACGAAACAATGAAAATTAAAAAAGAACTTACATAACGAAACAATGAAAATTGAAAGAGAACTTACATAACGAAACAATGAAAATTAAAAGAGAACTTACATAACGAAACAATGAAAATTAAAAAATAACTTACATAACGAAACAAAAAATAAATAAAAGAGAACTTACATAACGAACAATGAAAATTAAAAAATAACTTACATAACGAAAACAAAAAGAAACTAAAAGAGAACTTACATAACGAAACAATGAAAATTTAAAGAGAACTTACATAACGAAACAATGAAAATTAAAAGAGAACTTACATAACGAAACAAAAAATTAAAAGAGAACTTACATAACGAAACAATGAAAATTAAAAGAGAACTTACATAACGAAACAATGAAAATTAAAAGAGAACTTACATAACGAAACAATGAAAATTAAAAGAGAACTTACATAACGAAACAAAAAATAAAAGAGAACTTACATAACGAAACAATGAAAATTAAAAGAGAACTTACATAACGAAACAAAAATTAAAGAGAACTTACATAACGAAACAATGAAAATTAAAAGAGAACTTACATAACGAAACAATGAAAATTAAAAGAGAACTTACATAACGAAACAATGAAAATTAAAAGAGAACTTACATAACGAAACAATGAAAATAAAAAATAACTTACATAACGAAACAACGAAAATTAAAAAATAACTTACATAACGAAACAATGAAAATTGAAAGAGAACTTACATAACGAAACAATGAAAATTGAAAGAGAACTTACATAACGAAACAATGAAAATTAAAAGAGAACTTACATAACGAAACAATGAAAATTAAAAAATAACTTACATAACGAAACAACGAAAATTAAAAAATAACTTACATAACGAAACAACGAAAATTAAAAGAGAATTTACATAACGAAACAATGGAGGTTAAGAAATCAACGTCAAAGTTACATAAAGAAACAGAAAATTAAGAAAGCAACGTCAAAATATAGTACACAAATAGACAATTAAATAAGCAATGTAGAACTTACGTAAAACAATGAAAACATTAAGAAATCTACGTCAAACTTACGTAGAATGTCGAGAAAGTAACTTTAAACTTAAGTAAAAATACAGAGTAAACAAAGAAACACTTTTATAACTGACTAATGAACCCGTGAAAGGTACGAAAACAAATCAACCTTAGTCTAGTGGTTTGTTAACCAGTACTAAGTAGTTATTAACCTGTATTAAAGGACTATACTTAGTGTAGTGGTTTGTTAATCAGTACTAAGGAGTTATTAACCTGTATTAAAGGACTATACTTAGTGTAGTGGTTTGTTAATCAGTACTAAGTAGTTACTAACCTGTATTTAATGGACTATACTTAGTGTAGTGGTTTGTTAATCAGTACTAAGTAGTTATTAACCTGTATTTAATGGACTATACTTAGTGTAGTGGTTTGTTAATCAGTACTAAGGAGTTATTAACCTGTATTAAAGGACTATACTTAGTGTAGTGGTTTGTTAATCAGTACTAAGTAGTTATTAACCTCTATTTAAT
>NW_013679057.1:0-7948 GCF_000517525.1 Limulus polyphemus | reverse complement strand
ATATCTTGTATGTAGGATATGTTTTATACCATCTTGTAGGATATGTTTTATATCTTGTATGTAGGATTTGTTTTATATCTTGTATGTAGGATATGTTTTATACCTTGTATGTAGGATATGTTTTATATCTTGTATGTAGGATTTGTTTTATATCTTGTATGTAGGATATGTTTTATACCTTGTATGTAGGATATGTTTTATATCTTGTATGTAGGATTTGTTTTATATCTTGTATGTAGGATATGTTTTATAGCTTGTATGTAGGATATGTTTTATATCTTGTATGTAGGATTTGTTTTATATCTTGTATGTAGGATTTGTTTTATAGCTTGTATGTAGGATATGTTTTATATCTTGTATGTAGGATTTGTTTTATACCTTGTATGTAGGATATGTTTTATATCTTGTATGTAGGATATGTTTTATAGCTTGTAAGTAGGATATGTTTTATACCTTGTATGTAGGATATGTTTTATACCTTGTATGTAGGATATGTTTTATACCTTGTATGTAGGATATGTTTTATAGCTTGTATGTAGGATTTGTTTTATAGCTTGTACGTAGGATTGGTTTTATATCTTGTATGTAGGGTTTGTTTTATATCTTGTATGTAGGATATGTTTTATAGCTTGTAAGTAGGATATGTTTTATATCTTGTATGTAGGATTGGTTTTATATCTTGTATGTAGGGTTTGTTTTATATCTTGTATGTAGGGTTTGTTTTATATCTTGTATGTAGGGTTTGGTTTAAATTGTTAATATGTGATGAATCATGCTTCATAATGCACTAATAACCTAGTAGATGAACAAACATAGTTGGACCACCAAGACGTGTTTCACGTGTCTACACAGTAACAAACGTAGTTGGACCACCAAGTCTGGCAGCCTTTGTTAGGGTAGCTCTTGTCTTCTTGTGAAGTTATTTGTGTATTTTGTAATGTTTTCTTTGCTGAAAACTAATGGAAACAAAACATTTAAGTATACTTTAATTATGGCTTAAAAGTTTTGCTTTTCCAGTTACAAACTACATTTCAAATTTGTGTGTTCTTAGAATTAATATTCTTAATTACTTAGATCAATTGTTATTTAAAGGAATATATTTAGCCAATGAACAAGCAACACCTGAATAATTGTAATTTGCTGAAATCTTATCAAACAGAGGTTTATGTAACAATTTGAGTTAAACATAAAATTGGATTTCATCTTTTTAGCTCAGTAAGGAGTAATTCAAAACAATACAAATTTGTTTTTAAACTGTTCTTCAATAAAGATACTTTCTTTCTGTAGAAGGTTCCTAGCAATGCTTCCTGGGATCAAGCACTAAAGTTGATTGTGAATGATCCTCGTTATGGAACTCTTAAAAAACTTAATGAGAAGAAACAAGCTTTCAACGCCTACAAAACTCAAAAAGCAAAAGAAGAGAAGGTAATTTTATTATTTCCTCTTTCTTTGGATAATTAGTTAATTATAATTACTGACAGTGTTACTAAAAGTATGTGAGAAATTGTCAGCTTAAGAATCTATTCCATGAATAGAGATGTAGTTCAGGTTTTAGTTTGATTCTGTCCAGTACTTGGGATAACACTTAGACATTGAATTAGGTAACATTTAAAAGAAACTTTTCATTAGACTTTGTATCAAAAGTCAAATTTAAAAAATTATGTTCAGTGCAGTTGTAGTTCTGGTTTCAGTCCAAGGTATAGGCCTGGCTCTTCAATCCATAATAGAGGTGCTGTTTTCTAGCGTAAGTAGTGATATGTTGGAAAGAGATGAGATATCATATGTTTTCAATTAGAGATGAGAGAAGATGGATTATAAGATATGTTCAGATGGATGACAAGAGGGGGTGGGGGTACCATGTAACTCAACTGGATGATGGAAATAGGTGAAACAACATGAATGTTCAACTGGATGATGAAAAGAGGTGGGGTATTTGTTATCTTCAATACATTGATGAAAATTGTGTTCAGACACGATGAAAAGCAATGGGGTGTTATCTTTTGCTGGATGATTAAATGGTGTATTGTGTGTCAGTTATCTGTGACTAGATGGTGAAAGGAGGTGTGGTATTAATTATCTTTTGCTGGATGATTAATTGGTGTAGTGAGTGTCAGTTATCTGTGACTGAATGGTGAAAGGAGGTGTGGTATTAATTATCTTTTGCTGGATGATTAATTGGTGTAGTGTGTTTCAGATATCTGTGACTGGATGGTGAAAGGAGGTGTGGTATTAATTATCTTTTGCTGGATGATTAAATGGTGTAGTGTGTGTCAGTTATCTGTGACTGGATAGTGAAAGGAGGTATGGTATTAATTATCTTTTGCTGGATAATTAAATGGTGTAGTGTGTGTCAGATATCTGTGACTGGATGGTGAAAGGAGGTGTGGTATTAATTATCTTTTGCTGGATAATTAAATGGTGTAGTGTGTGTTATTTGGTAAGTACTGCTTGGACCAGGCATGATTTAGTGGTCAGCGTGCTGTGCTCTAGATTGAAATCATTAAGGGGTACTAGAAACAACAGCACTGAATGGTCTCCATGCTTTCAGCTATGGTCATGTCATAAAAGTGACAGTCAATACCATCAGCATAAGATGTCAAGTTCCAGTTCCAAATGATGCTCTTCTATGAATGATCTTGTGATTCCTGGGTAATAGGACATGTCTTATTTCAAATACACCAATAAGGAACATGAGCAGATTGACTAGAGAATTCATTTGAGGTCAAAGACAAAGAAAAACCATGTTTTCTTATTTCATACTGTTTTTGTCCACTGTTTAGACAAATGAACATGTATATAATAAGGTTCAGTGTGTGTGTGTGTCACATAACTCCTCCTAAACTGCCAGTCAAGCTGACTTCTAAGTGATACCAAATGAATTGTCTTAGTCCAGAGGTTTGCACAAAGGTAAATTTTCATCCATTTATTTCATGATTTTCACTGAACAGTAGGGTGTACAACTTGTAATTAACATTAACTGAAAGGTTTATTACATGATTTTTGCAGAACAGTATTGTTGTTCAACTTGTGATTAATATTAACTGAAAGGTTTATTACATGATTTTTACTGAACAGTATTGTTGTTCAACTTGTGATTAATCTTAACTGAAAGGTTTATTACATGATTTTTACTGAACAGTAGGGTGTACAACTTGTGTTTAATGTTAACTGAAAGGTTTATTACATGATTTTTACTGAACAGTAGGGTGTACAACTTGTGTTTAATGTTACCTGAAAGGTTTATTACATGATTTTAATGAAGAGTAGGGTGTACAACTTGTGTTTAATGTTAACTGAAAGGTTTATTACATGATTTTAATGAAGAGTAGGGTGTACAACTTGTGTTTAATGTTAACTGAAAGGTTTATTACATGATTTTTACTGAACAGTAGGGTGTAAAACTTGTGTTTAATGTTAACTGAAAGGTTTATTACACTATTTTTACTGAATAGTAGGGTGTACAACTTGCGTTTAATGTTACCTGAAAGGTTTATTACATGATTTTTACTGAAGAGTAGGGTGTACAACTTGTGTTTAATGTTAACTGAAAGGTTTATTACATGATTTTTACTGAACAGTAGGGTGTACAACTTGTATTTAATGTTAACTGAAAGGTTTATTACATGATTTTTACTGAACAGTAGGGTGTACAACTTGCGTTTAATGTTACCTGAAAGGTTTATTACATGATTTTTACTGAACAGTAGGGTGTACAACTTGTGTTTAATGTTAACTGAAAGGTTTATTACATGATTTTTACTGAACAGTAGGGTGTACAACTTGTGTTTATGTTACCTGAAAGGTTTCTTACAAGTTATTAACCAAAACATGAAAGAATGATTTTTTTCTTCTTTATTTTCAAACATAGGAAGAACAACGTTTAAAAGCCAAGAAGGCCAAAGAAGATCTTGAACAGTTTCTTCAGACAACTGATAAAATGTTGTCAACAGTGAGATACAGGTCTGTATAATTAATTAAAATATGTATATTTAATTCATTTTAATCATATGATATACCTCAAATGTGATCCTAGCTGCTAATGAGATGTGGGTTTGAATTCATATTTTAAAACTTCACATGGAAACTATATCTTTTAAGTTAATGGCATTTAAAATATAAATATATTAAAGACAGAAATATTTTTTCTTCTGATTTTAAACCCTTTTTTTTCTATATTATTCCTGTGACAAGATTATTTGCATATGGCTAAGCCTATTTTTGTTGTTCCTTGAGTTTCCATTTCTACAGCCATTGGTTTATTTTTACAATCACTTCACTCTCTTGCTTTCAAAGTCAGCGAAAAAGATAAACTTTTTGTTCTATTTTTAGTCAACTGATATAGCGTACTGCAGCATAATTTTTCAGAAATTTACATAAACTGTTTTAGAAAAAAATAAAGAAAAATGAAAATAAAAGACAAATTAACAGTTGAGTAAAGGCCTTTTTTGTTGTGTGTATGTATTTGTTTTTTTATTTACTGTATATTTATTCTTAAGAGATTTAAACCAGTGTTTCTCAACTGCTGGTATATCACAACCAATTTGTTGGTGTTTGGGATTTTACAAAAACTGACAGAATACTCTACGAAAGTTATAATGGTTTTTCATTGTACTTGTATTTTAGTGGTCTAAGTTGGTCCCTGGTATCCAAAAGGTTGATAAATGTTGACTTAGATTACTTCATTAACAGTAAGTGTTATCACTCATTCCATATAAAACTGCTTAATACTGACTGAAACACCTACATTACAGTTGTTTAAAGATTATGTTATAACTTGTCGAGAATGACCCCTGGCTGGACAGCTGTAAGTAGACGGGCTTAGATGCTAGAATCTGGGTTCCCCTGCAGTGGACACGGTAGTCCAATGTGGCTTTGCTCTAAAACAAACAAACTTATTGAAAAGCCATTGTTCTGAAAAGGATAAAAACATCTCTCAATATTGCATGTTTTTCGTGAAATTTTTAGTTGACACATACCCATAGAATTTAGTAAGTGAAATTGTTTTTTCCTCTCCAGTGTTTTATATTACTTCAATATATCATGGATATTATAAGCTGTAGATCATTAATATTACTGATGCTTCAGTAAAAATTAATGGTTTTCTTACTAACTCTAAAATACTTAAGAACCATAAACATTTGTAGTATGTTTACCAGTAGTATCTATTGTATTATGACTGGCACTTGAATAAAACAAATGTGCAGTGATAATATTAAACAATTTAGGCTACATACATTAGTTTTATTGTGTGCATGGTGGTGAACTCTGTTTGTCACTTGTTAAACTATTTGTAATTTAATATAGGGTTATAGTTTAAAACATTAATTTTTTTTTATTTTAATACTTCAATGATTTAAAAATAATGTTTGATATTCATTATAATGTTATAAACTTTATTTTTTATGTTGTAATTTAGATGTTAGCTAGAGAGTGCATGGTGTTAAGATCAAATAAATTTGTGATAGTTAGGCCTAGAATATACTAAATTGATAACAATCCTAGGACTTTGCAAAATATTTAGAACAAGGATTTCAAATAAATACAGGTGTATCAGGTAATAATCTAAGTAGGTTTGCACAGTTAATCAGTGAGAGAGAGTTTTTGTTTGTGTTTCGCTTTCAGTTACTTGTTCAATCAGCCATGAAGTTGTACAGGCAAGTTTTTGTTATGTTAGTTTTGGTACTTCCATTTGAGTGTCATCTATAAAGTTACTTAAGCCTACAACTTACACAATACATAGTGTAAAACATTTGTATAGTTACTTAGGCCTACAACTTACACAGTACATAGTGTAAAACATTTGTATAGTTACTTAGGCTTACAACTTACACAGTATATAGTGTAAAACACTTGTATAGTTACTTAGGCCTACAACTTACACAGTACATAGTGTAAAACATTTGTATAGTTACTTAGGCCTACAACTTACACAGTACATAGTGTAAAACATTTGTATAGTTACTTAGGCCTACAACTTACACAATTCATAGTGTAAAACATTTGTATAATTACTTAGGCCCACAACATACACAATTCATAGTGTAAAACATTTGTATAGTTACTTAGGCCTACAACTTACACAATACATAGTGTAGAACATTTGTATAGTTACTTAGGCCTACAACTTACACAATACATAGTGTAGAACATTTGTATAGTTACTTAGGCCTACAACTTACACAATTCATAGTGTAAGACATTTGTATAGTTACTTAGGCCTACAACTTACACAATTCATAGTGTAAGACATTTATAAAGAAACATTAGGAAGAAATAGTTTAATTTGTTATCGTTACATTGACTTGACTTTGAATTATTTTCACCAGAACTTGTCTATGAAAGAACAACCTATACAACAATAAGAATGCTTAGTGACTCAACTGAAGTAAGTGAGAGATGATGCTAAGACAATAAATGCAACTTGATATATATATATATACTTACTGACTCAACTGAAGTAAGTGAGAGATGATGCTAAGACAATAAACACAACTTGATATATATATATATATACTTAGTGACTCAACTGAAGTAAGTGAGAGATGATGCTAAGACAATAAACACAACTTGATATATATATATATATACTTAGTGACTCAACTGAAGTAAGTGAGAGATGATCGCTAAGACAATAAATGCAACTTGATATATATATACTTGACTCAACTGAAGTAAGTGAGAGATATGATGTTAAGACAATAAAGACGATGTTTTATATACCACTTGATTGACTCAAGTGTTTTATTTTTTAGTTTTCTTATTATATTGACTAACATATTACATTACTTTGAGTTTTGTATTATGGGTAATATATATACCTTCTATTAACAGGAAAGCTGAACAACTTTTTGGAGAGCTTGATGTGTGGAAAGCAGTACCTGAGAGGGAAAGGAAGGAACTCTATGATGATGTGTTGTTCTTTTTAGCCAAGAGGGAAAAGGTTTGCTCATAGTCGTACCTGAGACAATATTCACATTTCACTACAGAATATCAAGAAGTTTATAGAACTGTAGCAGAAGAACTTTAGTGACCAGTTTTCTAAAATCTTTTAAACATTTACTTTACTGTAGTTTGTGCTTTATTTTAACTGTGTATTGTCAACATGAACTGATTATTATTTAAGATATTATGTTTGTGCTGCAGTTTGTTTTCACTTTACATTTATAGTCTCTTTATGTTTGTCATAATCGTTTTAATAACAGTAATCTTGCATTTTCAGGAAGAAGCAAAAGCCTTACGTAAAAGAAACATGCGAGTTCTCAGTGACGTTCTAGATTCCATGACCAGTATTACGTACCGTACTACGTGGCAGGATGCCCAGCAGTTGTTGTTAGACAATCCAACCTTCTCTGAAGATGCTGAATTACTCGGTATTGTTTACGTTCAAGATTTACACTTACTTTTGGATAAGTTAATGAATTGGTGTAATTTTTATGTTTTCTATTTCATTCATAAACAGAGACAATTTACAAAATCAGTAAGACATCTTTCTATAATGTTTAGAATTTTACAGTTAAGAATATTAATTTTTCAGTAACCCTTTCCTGACTAGGGATATCAATGATAACTCTTCATATTTTACATTCTTACAGGGAAATTAATTCACTAAATTTCATGCAACTTGATACATGGAAAAATTGTATACAATTTTGTTTAGTGTTTGTATACTTTTTTAGATTGTGTGATGTATGAAATAGTTTAAACTAGTACTAATTTGAAAATATTTGTTTATTTTTTTATATTGATCAAAAAGTTCCATATCAGTTTTGACATGTTTCATATTAATCAATATATTGGTTCATAGTGGAGCAGTTCCTTCCTACTGTAAGTTGGACAAACACACTATCATTGTAAATCCTTGTTTGTGTCCAACTTACAGTAGGAAGGAACTGCTTCAATATGCCTTTAAAATAATGGTGGGACCAGAGTGATAGATAAACACAGTATC
>NW_013679056.1:4309-8773 GCF_000517525.1 Limulus polyphemus | reverse complement strand
ATCACTGAAGTTTCCCGGAAAGAATTTCTACGTGTAAATTAACAAACAAGCAAAGACGCAACAAACGGTTAATATCATAAAAATAACAAAAAAAAATAGCAGTTTAAACACCAAAGGCTGGTGAAGCATTAGACACCTAAAAACTTTCAAATAAAGGCATCATTGTTCTTTTCAACACTGACACAGGAGTATAAAATAAGAGAATGTGCAATTTAAAAAAACGAAAGAAATATGCAGCTAGTATTGTGTTGGCAAATTATTAGATAATATAAGTGCTAGAAAATAAAATTAAGAAACAAAAAAAGATAAAAGAACATTTTCTCAGAGCTTGTGTATCAATAAAACAGATAAAAACAAAGAGATGACAATAAAGTAATCGCAAAGTAAGAAGTAATGAGTATTAAAACAATTTAATGTTATTTTGTTTTTCAGCACATGGCTACTCAATGGGCTAATTGTGCTCTGTCTATTGTGGAGAATCAAACCCTGGATTTTAGAGTTGTAAATTCGCAAACTTATTGCTGACCCTTCAGGGGACACGATTTTTTGAGAAGAGAGTATTTGGATCTTGGGAATGGACCTACTTTGGATGCTGTCAGTTTAGCCTGTTTAACAGGTGAGTTATGTTACCATGCGAACCCATCCAATGCTAGCCAGATCAGGTCCAGGAATAGTGGACTATTTTAATACAGGTTGAGAAAATAGTCACAGTACCTCTGAATGCATAACCGATGGCTATCCATTCTTGCTGAATACTGATGATAGTGAGAGCACTGTTTTATATCATTTCAACTTAGCTGATGATAAGAAAGATACTGGAAGTACTTATCTAACAATCTGAGATTAGGAAGTATCAGTAGATCAGTTGTGTGGTAACTTTAATGTTAGCTGGGATGCCAAAGGAAACTTCCAGATCAATATTGCTGAGGTTAACTGCCAGACCAGTAAATGAGATCATTACTTGATCGTAAGATCAATAATTCAAAGAAAAGGACATTTCTTACTTTTGAGCTATTTAGCACTTTTTATGGTAAAATAAATTTATGATTTTGGGAGATAGCTGTTCGACTATTATAAATATATTGTTGCGTCAGCGAGGTCACGTGACTAGTGGCACGCCACCTATTTTCTAGAAATATCCTGTTCCTTCGTGAATGCCCTAGCATTTACTAGATATATGTTTGTCTGGTATATATATATAAGACGCTCACAACGTGACGGGATGTGTGTAGGTAGTGAGTAATTGAACTGCAGTCAGAAAGTATTGTTGAAGTTAACGTTCGTTGTTAAAACGTTTGTTATAGAGCGACTGTTGAAAATAAGTGTATCGGTAAAGTTATATTCAGAAAGAATAAACCAGTTTTATTAAGTAAGGACTTGTGTCGCTAAAGTTTCGTCGGAACGAAGTTACGGAAAATCAATTAACGACTGGAGGCGTAACAGTAATATAGATAGTGCCTTCTTACGAGCCTGGTCCACCAGTTATTTTTGCATTATATAATATAAGACCAACTATGGTATTTTAAACTCTTAATTATAGAAACGAACCTTCTCCCTCCCCCCAAAAAATCGTTAAAAGGGTGTGTGTGTAAATTCTTAGGTGACGAAAGTGTAACTTAGAAACCTTCCTCGTCTTTTCATACCCCCCCGACTCCAGAGAGTCACCCTATTTATGAAAGAACAAAATATGGCTCTACCGAAAAGCTACAGCACGTGACGTGTTAGATATTTTAATCAAATTTGTAGTTGAACCTAAAATGGAGTCATACAGACGTTCTGCTTTAGTCTTTCCTTATACAGGAGACATTGTGTAGTTTAAGATTTATTTTCAAACTCAACCAAACATGATAGTAACGATTTGTCCTAAATCGTCTGCTACAAAACTAAGAATAAGGTCGTTGTCAAAGTTCACACTTTTTTTTTTCCTTTGGGTTTGAAGGTTTAATGAAACTTCTATTAAATTTATAATACAATTTAGTATAAAAACTTAAGTATTATCGCAAACAAATATGTATGAGACGGTGGAATCACTCCTCGTATTGCAAAGACTAAAACTTCGACATCAACTAAAAAGTTTCCTTTTTCTCTCTTACCCCCCCCCCGAAAAAAAACTACCTAGACTTCACTTCCTTGAGTACTATCGGGCAAAGCTGGTGCTTTAACCTTGACTTTCCGGTTATGATCACGTTCTGGTTACTTTTGTACTCGTCGCTTTAATCACGCCAGAAAATACAAATGTTTTAAATGTATAATTCGAACGGGAACTTTGGTCACGCGCCTATGTGCACGTGATAATTCGTGGAATGTACAATGCGTATAACTAAAATGAGTAAGAAATTGCAAACTATTCCAAATGCACGAAATATTAAACTATGAAAAACCAAACCCCTCAATACACTAAAAGTAAAAATAAAATGTTGGCATCAGTGTTGTTTCAAATTTACTTTAAAATAATGCGACTAACAACGGTAGTGTTCTCGTATAGTGTAATCACTTTGAATAAAGAACATGTGGGAGAAGGGGGGGATAATGTTGTTGATAAATCGCTTCGGTATTGTTGCCCTTGTATCCGAATTAAGGTTTCGATCAAAACTTTTTTTTTTCGTAACTTTAATGAGCTCGTACATTAAATTAACATCTGGTACATTTTCTGTATTGTCCTCAATCGTAAATGTCATTAGCCAGAAAAATCGGTTCTTATCTTTCTGTAAGCATACGATACAGAAACTAAGTAACTGTTTTTCAAATAATAATAATAAACGCAATGCTGGCAAACTTGAAATTGGCCGTGTTAAATGAGCTGCCATATTGCTTATTTAACACGCAGTTTGTGGCACGAAGTATTCCAAATGGATATGTCGAGTTTGAACTGCGAGTTTTATGAAACACAACGTAGTTATTCTAATTCCTTTAAAGTGTATACCACGTACTTATCTTTCTATGTGATTGGCGAAGTTTAGGGACATTGGTTGAAATTCATCCTAGATTTGTCCAGTTTCGTTATCGGGAGTTTGGTCTTGAGAGATAACGAATTTAAGCGCAAAGCTACTAGAAAGTTATCTGCACTAGCCCTACTTAACTTTGAAGTGAATATAGAGAAGGCAGCTAGTCAACACCACCAACTCTTCGACTACTGTAATCCAATAACAAAGTTAAATCTCACCCCTGATCGTTGGAGCACCTTTAACTTGGCCGTTATGACTCTAGTTCTCCAGTTATCCGCCAGTCTCGAGCAGTCTTAGTCCACTCGTGCTTCCCTTCCGAGACTCGTTCGATAGTATTTCGCTAGAGTATCTAATTTTCTCGTCGCATGACCAAACCACTGTAGTTACTCCCTCTATTAACGGTTCATAGAAGCTGATTTTCTGTAAAACTTCCTCTAATTGATTTGTTTGTTCTGTGTATGTTCAAGGGAATGCGCAGATCTTCAGAAACATTTCATTTCGAAGGCTTCTACTCTTTTTCCAATCTACTTTATAAGGTTCGTGCCCCACATCCACACAGACCAGAGAAGATGTTTTTACTGTAATATCTTTACCTGTCCAGGTTTACTTGTTCGGAGAGTTGTCGTGTGATTAGGGTTAATCTGGTTACTTCCTCTAAATGTTTTTACTGTAATATCTTCACTTGTCCAGGTTTACTTGTTCGGAGAGTTGTCGTGTGATTAGGGTTAATCTGGTTACTTCCTCTAAATGTTTTTACTGTAATATCTTCACTTGTCCAGATTTACTTGTTCGGAGAGTTGTCGTGTGATTAGGGTTAATCCTCTACTGACATTACGTCTTCTGCAAGGTTCGCTCCAAGATGCTTCATTGCTGACCCTTTTAAGTTTCTCTAGAGGGATTTGACTGTCAGTCTTATAACGCATCCACGGCCCCAAGTGGTGGCGCACGCCTTTTTCTTCAATAACTGGGCGCGAACCACGGATCCACAATACAGTACACTAGCCACTCTAACCTATGTTAAGTGCACTCAGTAAAGCAGTAACTTAAGTTTTCAGTAACTTGGTTGAAAGAATAACTTACTATATTAATGCGCTTTCGCTACAATCCGAGTTTTGTTTGTTTATATATATAAAAGGTCAAAACAACTTTCATGGTAAAAATAATTTCTCCGTGAGTTTAATGCTCAACTATTCACATCTAAATTAATTAATAGAAGTAAGTGGTTCTTTGTCTAAACTCTAAGGAAAAACATTCTTAATGTTCTAACTCTAGATACGAATAACTTAAAATGAAAACTCGTCTTTCACATTTAAAAGCTACATTCTCAACTTTTTTAATAACTGCACCGTTGGTTAAACTTTCCGTAAAAGCCACCTTCTGTATTGGATGAAGTTTTCATTTTATTGCAAACTAATGTTGTTGTTTTGTTTTATGTATATAACAATAGTAAATAACTTGCCCTAATAAAAATACGTGGATAACGCTAAGTTACCCCACACACACACACAACAAACAAAAC
>NW_013679056.1:0-3486 GCF_000517525.1 Limulus polyphemus | reverse complement strand
CCCCCCACCCACACACACACACAAACAAACAAAACAAAACTGAAAGGTGGTCACTGCAACATCATAAATAAACAATCCTTGAAATGCCGAAGTAATCAGCATTTCATGTAATCTCCATAAATAGATAAACCGAAAAAATGGCTTAAGCTTTAAATTAAAGTTTTCTTAATTTCACTCAAACTCGCACACTTGATTGTCGTTGGATCTACGTAATTCTTCACTACCATAAACTGTCATATATTTTAGTTTCTCTTGATCACTGAAACCATTCCAAACTTTGAACTACCTGTTCATCTTGGCTACACGATTCGGTTCTCAAGTGAAAAACTGTTATTCGTAAATAAATCTTGAGATAACGCTGGATTAAAATAGTCTTAACTAACATAACATATATATACACACAGAAACGTGTACTTGTCGACTGTTACTTTATTTAAGCTGCTCTGAATCTGGTGAACTCTGATCCAACTATGGTCATGTGGTGCGTCAATGTTGGGTTGAAACATTCCGTTTAAATGTCAAATGTACATACTACCACAGAAGTTCAGGTATCGTCCAGGAAGAAAAAGGCAAGAATTGGAAGTACGTTATATCAAACAATGAAAATAGCATGTACCTGAACCTAATGACGCAATAACTACTTACAAATGTTAAGTTAGCTTGTAGTGTCTACCTACCAAAACATCTACACGTTCATAATTTAGTTTATGGAGAACTAGTTTTTAACTTTCTAAAGTAAACGCTACAAGAAACTTAAAGGCACAATTGGACGTGTAAAACTAGCTGCAAGAAAGCCGACATCATAAGTTAGAATTCTCCACTCGCTGCTTTTCAAGCACTCCAACAGCGGCGTCCACTAACATGTATAAGCAACTAAAGGGATCTTCTTTCCCCTCACCAGATGGCGAAAGTGGTGGAGTGTTGGGCTCCGATTCCCATGGCTGTGGAGCTGAATTTTGAGGTTCGGTGCTGAGGTTTGAGGAAACAACGAAGTTCGACTCGCCTTGTATATCACGAAAACAGAACTTTTTATCCACAGATGAATGTTGGGAAGAAGATATGCCGTTAACGGGTACAATGATCTTTCGACTATGTGGGTTAGTGGAAAACTTCATTTCTGTGTGGCCACCACACGGCAAGACTTTCACAACTGACAGTCGAGAAGGTAAATGATCAATTCGATTCAAGAGTTCTTGTTCATGAGACTGTTGCCAGCGTCTTCTCAGTTTTAAAGGGGTCACGGAATCTACCTGGAGAGGGTCACAGGGAGAGACTTCACTCGAACTGTCTTCACTTTCTACGTCGCCGTCGGTGGCGCTATCGTCAGTTAAAGAAAAAAAAGCCTGGGGAGGTTTGGCTAGTCTTTCATGATCAGATTTATCGGACTTTCCGGTGCTGTATCTCTGTCTAATATTAACATTTCTGTTTGAATAGCTTTTCCTTGTTATTGTGTACTGTAGAGGGTCATGTCCTTCTTTCCGAATCAAATCTGGCAAGATGCGACGTCTAGCGTTGATAAACCAATTACACACCTGTAGAAGACTAAGATTGGCCTCCTTGGACAGTAGCAGCTTCTCCTGGTCTGATGGATAGGCGTTATATCTATGCTCGTACAACCACATCTTTAAGATTTTGACAGATTCTTTTGGCAAGTTCCCTCGACGTTTTCGCCCATTCAGATCTGAACGTTGCTGAAGGTCATCGGGTCGAGAGTAAGGCATATTATTACAGAACGGCATCTTTAAGTGTTCCCGACCTAATAACAAATAAAGGGGATAATTTTAGTTAAATATTGACACTTTATAGTTAACGAGTAATAACAGAACGCTACTGGTAATCTGGTTTTTATCTGCAATCAAACTCGTATCAATAAAACACTTTCAGTTCAAAACGTAAAATAGTGGTATACATATCCAAAACCCACTCTTTCAAGCTAATCCAAAGTGAAGCAAAGATTGTAGTGATTAATTCCTTACATAGAATATTATAAACAATGAGCTTGAAGCGAGTATTAGTAGTGTATACCACTGTGTAATAAGTGTCGCAACCACATTTGGCACCAGCTTTTCTCCGCAAAATGTATTACAAGAAAAATTACACACAACGGGCAATTTGGACTTTGTCTTTAAAACTCAGAAAATTTTAAGCCTGGAAGGGTCCTGTGACTAAACTTAGAAGATACGTAATGTGAAACTCGTAGTAACAAGGTTGTGTGGGCATTAATCCCAACGCAGTTGTCACTCTGGCATCAAATATGTGATTTCACATACCACCGTTATACTGTAGTGAGCTACAGTAGTACTTTCAGGTAAGACTACTTCCACTCAAAGCGACGAAACGGGTCCGCTTAATAACAGGAGATTTAACGAAAGTGCAAAAATGAAGTGAATAATCTTTAATTAAGACAAACGCAGGAAAATTTTGAATTGCCACAATAGACTGTACAATTGCCTCAACTAGAAAGTTGGTACTAATTCTGTATCTTTTGATATGATTTAGGACTGATAACTACTTAACGTGTCGTTAACATTGGATTTACCTAGAACTACTAGTACTTACACACGTGACTGGTCGTTATTCCTAGAGATCACCTGGCCATTGGAAGACCCACAACAATGGGTAGCTATAGTGAAAGGAATTTATCAAATTTCTTGATCAGTATGGTACGAAAATAGCACAAAGTTTATATTTTTTTTAAATAATGCAAGCAAATACAGTTTTTATAATACTACACCCTTTACTTTATATATTCGAGTATTGGGTAATGTCTGGCTGTTGTACCATAAATACGGTCACGTGGACATTCTTGTTTCTGGACAAAATGGAGCAAGCAACAAATCTTTCAAAGCAAAGAATATTATAACTACTTCCTTTAATCCTCTTTTATATCCTTCCAAAATCCCACTTTCACCAGAAAAAAATTCTGGTTTTGATGTTAATTGAGTAGATTTGTTGAATGTAAAGGTTTGGTAATGATGATTAATTGGTAGTACATTATAGTTTTATTTTTTTATAGAAATATTTTGATTTTCACCACACAAACTTGTAGAAAAGACTCGTGTTTCGAGGATTCTCTTTCAACACAATAACTGAACTTCATATTACCGACTTAACAAAACTATGCCGTAATGGAGTATTTCTTATTGGTTACCCAAGTACAAAGGGTGTTCAGAAATAAACGAGAAATGGTAGCAGACGATTAATCAAATTAACAGGTAAACATTCATCAGCTGTTACCAGTATCGAATGTGTTTTATACTTCAACGATAGTTGGCGTACAACACACCTATCGACGAGCATGGCTTTGAATGGGCGATACCCCCTCAACCAGCACCCAGGCCTAATGAAGCAGTGGGTTTCTTCAGTTTATATATTACATTTAAAAAACATATATATGATGTGTACTTGTAATTAAAGCAGTTGCACCCACTGGTAGATTACACTGTCACTTTGCCGAACTACCATACGATTAATACTATTTTGTAC
>NW_013679055.1:3439-8716 GCF_000517525.1 Limulus polyphemus | reverse complement strand
CCATTGAAACAATAGACCATTCCAAGCTTTTACTGTTGTTAAACAAATGTTTAAAGAACTCTATTTATCCTAACGGGACAGTTCGACAGTGCATCGCCATCTATTGATAATAGGCAACAGTCTCAGGTTTTTCCAGGAAGAATATTCGTATAGCTAGATTATTAAGCAATGCAGAATTAAAAAATAGCAACATTTCGAAGATACCCCTCTCCCCCCCCCACCCAAAAAAAAGCTATTGCGATGAAGATGGGCATAAATCTTTTTTTTTTCCGCTAACAATATAATAATAATAAAGGTTCTAAAGTCAACGAAGTCTCACAAACTTCTGGCCACACCACGAGATCAACAACTGTTTGCATTAACAAAGATGGCCGAAGGAACTGGAATCATTGCCAAGAAAGCAGCAGTTGTTTACATGACAAATGGCCGAAAATAACATAATAAACTATTTTTTAAATTAACACAGTGAAATTGGAGATAATACCAAATTGTTTTAAAATTTGGTACAGTCAAACTGGAGATATTTTCTTCATTGTGAAGATCCATTTCTGAAGGTTTTCCGCACTTCTTTGACGGAAATTTGGGGGAAGGGGGGAGGAATCTGGTTGGAACAAAAGCTGTCCTAAAACAAAACACCACAGTAGACTTTCTAACATTTGGTAAAACTACATAAAAAAGCCATTTTTGGTTTGGTATTGGCCAATTTCCAGTCCATTCTCAGAACTTTTCCAGTTTTAAATAACAATCCTTATTGATTATGGAAATATTATTTTTCTTTTTAAAAAATACATAATATACAGATTATTGAATTGGCATAAAGATGTATTCCTAGATAATTTTAGAATAACAAGAAATTGGGCTTATGTATGAGGCTTTTTTAGTTTTAGATCCTTCAGTTACAGTACTGCGGTGGTTCAGCGGTAAGTCTGAGGGCTTATAACGCTAAAAATTGTGTTTCGATACCAAAGGTGGGCGCAGCACAGCTAGCCCATTCTGTAGCTTTGTGCTCAACAGTAAACAAACACCATTCTTATTAGATTTTGTTAATCCTCCTATTCCTTTTATTCATAAGATAATAAGAGGTTATAAACCTACTACTAGATGGCACTAGTTGACTATAGCAAATATCTTGAAATTCTGAATTTATTCAATTCTTAAATAATACTTAAGAAGTGTTCGAAACTATTTAAGAATATATCATAGGCGGCAAAACCTGATGGATACTGGGGACACGTGTCTCCAATCTTAATCCGGTAGTAAAGTATCCATGTGAATGTGGAATAAAGATTTCTATATAACTATCACAGTAAATCGCTATTTCAATTTTAACCCACTGACTACGGTTAACGTAGCAAATATGGCGCTCACAGTCATTGGTGCTTCTCCTCTCTAAGTTCGAATGTTCCGCCGCCTATGAAGTATACTTTTTATGTTAATAAGTTTTAGAATAAATACAGAACAGAGTTATACATTACTAATAAATCTGATAATATATATATTTCAATTATGGAGAAGAATCAGTGCATGTTGTTCTTGCATCAAAAGATATCCATTTGAAACAAACCTTATTTTCGTATAATTTGTTCAACATCGCGTGCACCTCTTTGTTAGCAGAATTTCAGGAGGTTGCAGCAACTTCGAATGTCGTCACTGAATTTGCTAGCCCTTTCAGCCGTGAGAACGTTATAAAGTGGCGGCCAATCCCACTTTTCGTTGGCAAAAATAGTATTCCAAGAACTGGCGGTGGGTGATGTAGACTCAGCTGCCTTCGTTTCCAGTTTCTAGTTTCGAATATTTTACCACCCCCGGGAACTACATATTCGTACAACATTTCGCGCCCCGGCAAATAATGATCCGAGCCCCGGTACTGGGTCGCTCCCCGGCGGTTGGGAAACACTGCTCTAGTGTATCATTTTTAAATTAGTGAAGATAGCTCTTGAGTAGCTTTGTGTAAAAATCAACAAACAATCAGTCAGATAGGTAGTGGTCTAATTATATAGTTCAAAAGTCGTCATCAGTTAAACAGACTGGCAGTGGTCTAGTTATTATAACGTGTTCTAACAGTGAGCAAGGCTGTTTTCCGGATTACTTGTTAAAAAGTATGCTAAGTCAAATCCGCAAATTAATATTAATTAATAACGAATTCACATATTTCGTCAGTAACATTTGGTAACTTGTGGGCCTGACTCCATAAATAAATTTTTGAACATAAACTCGGCGACTATATGTATGAGTCAGCACCAGACAGTTAGTGGTCTAATCAACAGTCGAAAAGACGGGTAGTGATCTAATTTTTGTCCAGAAGCCGTCATCAAGGAAGCAGAAACTTAACAGTATAATTATACGGTCAATCCCACTATTCGATTAGAATAGCACAAGAGATGGCGGTGGTTGGAGTTTACTAGCTGCCTTCCCTCTACACTATCATTTCTAAATTAATGACGATTAACAAAGACAGCCCTTGAGTAACTTTACGCGAAATTCAACCAACAAATAATGCGTTTCATTAAGTGTATACTGCGCGTGCGATGTCAGAAAGGAGAGAGGGATGTGGCCTGGTGGTGGTGGAAGTGTCGGTACCATCAAGGAGGTGGAGCATGAACAAACCCTCCTAGTCCTTGTTCCTATTATAGAAGATTAATAAGGAGTAAACCTTCGATTAGCAAGGAGTGGCAATTTGCATTATTAATTGTATACTTCAGAGAGGAACGTTACAAATCAGAAAACACAGTCAAAAGATATAGTGTTATAAATCATGAGGTGAATTATTACAAGCAGTAATAATTAATCCCTGCTAAATTAATTTGTCTTCAACAATCGAGTTATCTATTACCGAGTTATTATATAAATTTTACATGCTATAATTTATTTGAATTGGGGATTTGTTTGTTGTTTTAGAGTAAAGCCACAATGGACTATCAGCTGCATCTACCGCGGGGAATTGAATCCTGAACTTTAGCGTTTTAAGTCCCTAAAATTACTACTGTCCAATCGGGAGTCCTGAATGAGTGAAGTACTATAAATGTGACTGATACAAGTTTTACTTTATCTTTTCAAAATATTTTGTTTATATTTTGGAGATGTTTGTGAACTAAACAGGACAGAAGGAAAATAGTTATTGGATAATATTAATAACTTTGTTCTCGAGTGATGAAAAGACATTGCATTTTTGTGCGTTCCTAATAATGAGATGTGTAATAAGATGTATAATGAGATGTATAACTTGTCAAAAGATGGCATTATAGTACTATCGTTTTTAACACTTTTAATTTTTTTTAGCGTAAAGCTTTGGAATGGCCTATTTACCAAATGCAGGGATCGAACCCTATTTTTTCGTTGCAAGCCTCGAGCTTACCGTTGAACCGTCAGGTAAACCTTTTATGAATATAAGTTCAGTAACAATCATTGTTAATATTGAGCAAACACAACTGCTTTTTCACTTATTCCTCTCTAACTTTAAGTTTTTCCATTTGCAAAAGTAATGAAATCTTAAACAAATTAGTAAAGTTTTATCCAAGCACAAAAAGGTGATAAAAAGTTTTTTAGAGTAAAAAGTGACGGTTTTTATGATTTTTTTCGTTGAAAAACCATTATTCAGCGGTAAAAACAATGCCGACCTCATCATGTAATGTAAATAAAACCATTATTCAGCGGTAAAACAACAATGCCGACCTCATCATGTAATGTGAATAAAACCATTATTCAGCGGTAAAACAACAATGCCGACCTCATCATGTAATTTAAAAGATTTATTTGAAAAATATCCTTGAAAATAATACTTTAAGATTTTTCTTTCACGCTGAAAAATAACTTGAACATTAAAATAACATTAGCGTTCGGTACAAAGCCAAGACTACCAGTAATAACAAAACTAAATTGGATGATAAGTCTTACTCTACCTTCAGATAACAGATGGCGAAACTAACATAAGCTAGGTAAACGTAATTTGTTGTTTTTTTAGAATGTTCGCGAAAGGCTTCAAGAGGACTGTGCGTGCAAAGACGCCCCTAATTTTGAACATGCAAACTAGGGGAAAGCCTTGTTTATGCATTGTTGAATAACGACTATTCACCTTTAACCTAATATATTACAAATAAAAGTATCGATGTTAATATGTAAATTAATTAAATGAAATATACAATTTTATTCTAATGAATTACATCGAAAAAAGCAACTTAAAACGACAAACAAGATTATATAGCTTAAACGCCCTTTTGCAGCGCCAAATCACACATAAATCTACTGATTTTTCTCAAACTTATTTCCATTCCGAACTTTACTGGTTAGAGTTTAATGATCACAGAAAATTTCCTGAACAAGTTAAGGCTATTTTCAAAACAAAACATGAGTAATTCAAATATTTTAGTTCAAACGTTGATAGCTGTGTGTTTAAACCTAACAATGCCTATAAAAGATCAAGGTGCACAGGTAACTCGTGATATCATATGTACATGTAAAACTTCCATTACTGCTCATTCCTAACCAACCAATAGACACTCGAAACAGTTGTCACACAATAGCGCTATCCGGTCACGCGTAAGGAATGTTGATAATCAGCGTATATAAAAATATTACAGTATCGTTCACGTAGGTTCGTGATAACCAAAATCTACTTGTTGTCATCCACGCTTAATTTTGTACATCTATGAAAGTTTCGACCACTCTTTCCGAGAAATCAACTGAGAGACACTGAGCTGTTTAATTCTACATTTCAGCCATGGGGGAATTATAACGTGACGATCAATTCGTTGGTAAAGGAACACACCAACAGTTCTGGTGGGTGCTGTTGAGTACTTGTCTTCCCCCCTAGTCTATCATTTCTAAATTAGGCACAACAAGCACAGACAATCCTCAAGTAGCTTTGTACGAAATTGAACAAACAGACAGACAGGTCTCATTACAATACACAGAGTATGTACGAAAATGGTTATTTCAAAGAAAAAACAATTAACATTTATGTATCATCTAAGCGAACACCTTAATATCACAAATAAACTATAATTACTAGCTCTAGTAGTAGCATTATAACTAACAACTTTATTAGTGACATTAACCGTAACTAATAACTATACTAGTAACATTATAACTAACAACTTTATTAACGATATTAACTATAACTATTAGCTTTAGTAGTAACATTATAATAACTTTATTAGTGATATTAACTGTAACTACTAGCTGTAGTAGTAAAATTATAAATAACAACTTCATTAGTGATATTAAATATAACTACTAGCTGTAGTAGTAAAATTATAAATAACAACTTCATTAGTGATA
>NW_013679055.1:0-2676 GCF_000517525.1 Limulus polyphemus | reverse complement strand
ACCGTAACTATATAATTAAAATAATAAATAAACTTACTTGATAGGTAAACAAAGATATACATGAACAGTTATATTTTTTATCGGATAATAGTTACTATTCATTTCAATATATCCACATATTGGTCAAGAATAAATAAAATTTTCTCACAAGGAGATTTGTCCCTCATTAAATACTATAACGACGAGTACTCCTAGAATTATTATTGTTTAGTTTTTTGAAGGTTTATGTTTTAGGTGTTCTGAGCTGGACAGTATCATGTCCTCCTTCGGGTAGACGCTGATATCCTTCTTCAGAATTCTCCCTGTACAAGCAGTAGTGTTGAATCATAAACAGGACATCATATGAAACTGATACGACTCCTAGTCCAAATTTTGCGAAGTTGCCAAATATAGACTTCCAGTCATTGTAGTTGTATGCCACAAGAAGCATCTGACCAATACTAAGAAATCCACCTGTCACGTCCATCAACACAAACACGATACTCCAGCCTTCCGTAGACTTCCGCCGGCAGTTCAAGTAGGCCTGAGGCGTGTATTTCGTGAGGGTTGAGGCTAATTTAATATATGAAAGATAATATAAAAAATTCAGCCATGGCTGATTCTTTACTAGTTCTAAAACAATGACTACTACGTAAACGAAGGAACCAAAACTCACTACGCCTAAACCAAACTTAATTAACCACGACATTTTCTGATTTCCCTTTTCGTATGAAATACACTGAAACACTAAAACAAATGACGTGAATGTCACGTGCAAGGCGAAAGCAACGTCGTTTACTTCAACAGGAATCACACCTGTGGGATTTAGTGTTTTGTATTCTTCTCGAACACCGTCGAAATATTTGAAACAAACGTTATAAATTGAATACGCTATGAACCCCACGGTGTTAAGGGCAAGATAATCGAAATTAAGACCGATGACACTTTTACGCTTCCAGTTCAGGTATATTTGGGGATAAAAGGAGAAAGACCAGGCAAAAAAATATATCCACCCGATCGTAGAACCTATGATATCAAAAATTCGGTTTCTGGACACAGACAGACGAACAAATGTTCTGGAATCACTGACGAAATCTCCACGTACAAAGATAACGGTCTCTCCCGCGACTACCGGGTTAATAACAAAATTCACAGGTTCTGTAGATCTAGCTGGTATCGTGTGGTTGTGAGGTATAATGTTCACCATGTTACACTCTGCACTGGTGCTCAGAAACACCGATACGCTGTCGTTTAAAGGTGTCGACAATAACACAGAAAGTTGCGCCGTTTCACTCACCTGCAGATATAGATCGTGAGTTGATACTTCGAGAACGACGAGGGCACGAGACAATGATATACTTATTAGTATTTCGGCGATGATGAGCCACACGCGGGTCGAGCTGATTATTTGAATGTACTGTAGCATTTCGTTGTTGGTACCAGCTAAGAATTCTATCAGAATTGTTGGAGAAAACACATTAAAATTGCCGCTGACGACTAAGTGAACACTTCTCCCGGTCAAATGCAGGTTACAAGATAACTACAGTCATGTGTGCACATGCTCGATAGATTATTAACAGGCAACCAATGGCAATAAAGATAACACGACCATATTATAGGAGGTGAGGACTTCCCCAAAACGATTAACGACGTAAAACCTTGGTTGAAATATATTTATACATTATGTCGAAAGTAGCATGCACGTGACTTTATTTTTCCTTCAAAACTTCGCCTTGAAAAAGGCCCACGGAGGATTTCCTGGTTGTTTTTTAAGAGCAAAATTACACAACGGGCTATCTGCGTTGTGCCCATAGCGTGTGTCATATCTCAATTTTAGGCGTTGTTAACCTTCTAGCTTATCGCTGGACAAAGGAATTTAAAAATTCCAGCCACCACTGTATTGTTCCAATACTGACATGGCAAAAGACTGACAAGCTCTAGTATACCATAATGTTGGAGTGTTACTGACAGGACATAGGGAACTGACAAACTTCACCACTGTGTTGTTGAGTTACTGACAGGACATAGGGAACTGACAAACTTCACCACTGTGTTGATGAGTTACTGACAGGACATAGGGAACTGAGAATATACACTACCACTGTGCTGTTGAGTTACTGACAGGACAAAGTGAACTGAAAAACTCTACCGCTGTGTTGTTGAGTTACTGACAGGACAAAAATAACTAACAAACTTCACCACTGTGTTGTTGAATTACTGACAGGACATAGGGAACTGAGAAACTACCACTGTGCTGTTGAGTTACTGACAAGACAAAATGAACTGAAAATATACCATACAACTGTCTTGTTGTGTTACTGACAGGACATAGGGAGCTGAGAAATTCTACCATTGTGTTGTTGAGTTACTGACAGGACAATGGGTACTTACAAACAACCATAAAACTGTGTTGTTGTGTTACTGACAGGACATAGAAAACTGAAAAACTCTACCACTGTGTTGTTGAGTTACTGACAGGACATAGAAAACTGAAAAACTCTACCACTGTGTTATTGACAGGACAAAGGGAACTGATAAAATACCATACAACTGTGATGTTGTGGTACTGACAGGACATAGGGAACTGAGAAATTGTATCAGTGTGTTGTTGAGTTTCTGACAGGGAAAAGGGAACTGATAAACTTCACCACTGTGTTGTTGAGTTACTGACAGGACATATGGAACTGAGAAACCCTA
>NW_013679054.1:6987-9352 GCF_000517525.1 Limulus polyphemus | reverse complement strand
CTAATACAAGTTTATTTTTATTTCAGTGTACATATATTTGAATGTTTGTATATAAGTAAGTTGTTTTTCTTTTTGTAATTCTGATTACTCACTCGCAATAAAGATAATGAATAAAGATCCGTCTGCAACATGGTATTTGATTTTGGTTGGAGCCTCTACAACTTACTAATAGTACATTTTTTCAAAAATTAAGTTCTTATTTTTAATTAGTAGGTGGATGCTTTACATGAGTTTAGTGTTTACATATTATTTGAATGTAAAAAAGGTAATTGATGGCAGAACTGGTTCTTGATTCATAGTGAGAATGCTAGTAATTTAATCAGGCTAGATGCAGACATAAGGTTCTGGCTAGACTAGCTAATTATGTTATCAGCAAATTAACTAGATTGATTTAGCTTCATCTTTTATTCCATTTATTTAATGCAAGCATTACTGGTAATCATCTAAATACATATAGACTAAATTCGATGATGAGAAACTCACTTTGAGACTAATAATAGTTGGAGACGGCTTCAATGGGTAATGAAGAAAAACTTTACGTGCAACGTTTCAACAAGGTTTTGTCATCACCTTGTCGAAACGTACATTTTCTGTTATGTTAAAACTTATATTAAAGTTTTTCTTCATTACCCATTCAAGCCGTCTCTGGCCCGGCATGGCCAGGTGGTTAGGACGCTCGACTCGCAATCTGCGGGTCGCGGGTTCACATCCCCATCCCACCAAACATGCTCGCCCTTTCAGCCGTGGGGGCATTATGATGTGACGATCAATCCCACTATTCGTTGGTAAAAGAGTAGCCCAAGAGTTGGCGGTGGGTGGTGATGACTAGCTGCCTTCCCTCTAGTCTTACACTGCTAAATTAGGGACAGCTAGCACAAAACAAACAAACAAACAATCAAGCCGTCTCCAACAATTATTAGACTAAATGTGTGTTTGCACCCTAACTCTTCTGAACTTTATTGGTCCAATCTCAACGAAAATTTGTATGTAAACACTGTAAACTATGGGGAATGTTCTTAGGGGGTGAAAATTGAACTTAACCCTATTTCTATTTTGTAAAGCCTGTTGGTTAATTACTCCCAGCCTATTGAGTCAATTTCAAACAATCTTGGCAGGTTAACTCTTTAGACAATGTAGAATATTCTAAAAGTATGCAAGGTCAAAGTATGAAAGTTGTTGTATTGTTTCTCAAACAACCATTCTTTTCTCATGGTCAATTTGATGTAGGGTGTTCAAGGATGGGATCATCTCAAAATCTTTATTTGTTGGTAGATGGAAAGCAAACTGCAAATGTTGTTAATGAAGAAGCTTTGTTATACTTTTGAAATATATTTGATGTTCAAGTTATTACTGTGAAATATGATTGCTGTTAAACTTAAACTGTTTTAATTGAGCTTAAACATACCACGTCATTTGATGAGTATTTCAGCTTGTACAAGATAAATATAAAATTTGAATTTACAAACTTGCAAATAGGGGTCGTAAAAAAGTAAGCAAACAAGGCTGGAGATACTGTAGACATTATTTATTCAAACTACAAATCCCTATTTTGACTTCACCAAATGTAATTTTAGGTAACAGCATGGAGCCAAAATAGAAGTTTGTAGTTTGAGTAAATAATGTCTACAGTATCTCCCAACTTTTTTTCTATACTTTTTTTTATGACCCCTACCTGCAAATTTTAAATTTCCCATTTTTTATTTATCTTGTTTGCTGGCTTTTTATGCTCAACTATGGGCAAACAATTGCTTGATATGGTAGTGAGTCGCCCGGCCAAGGAAAAAGTAAGCACGCGCGCCCCAAAACATGCAGTCACTACCAAGAGTCGTTTGTACAAAATCAGACCCTCTGAAACTCGCCCATTGTAACAGCTACACTTTAGATATTCGAGACTGTAAACCATCAAGACATTAGTAGTTAGCACATAAAATATTAAACGAATCCTTGGAACCATTGCCGAGATATAGCCTAGCCGAATGTGACCATTTTTTTTACTAACAAACACAAAAACGCTGGTGTGTGTGTGTGTGTTTCTTATAGCAAAGTCACATCGGGCTGTCTGCTGCGTCCACCGAGTGGAATCGAACTCATGATTTTAGCGTTGTAAATCCGAAAACTTACCGGGGGAACACATAAAAGTGGCCAAATGAGAAGTAACTCATACTTGTGCTATCATTAATAAAATTGACAAACATTACAACAAAATAATTTTAAACTAAGTATAGAGTTTACATTTTTAGCAAGCAGTTTTGAATTATGTATCCGATACTATTCATCGCCTTGGATGCATTCCGATATCAATTCTTTTGTTTGTATAACAAATAACCTTTTTTCTTGGCCGCGCTTTTTTATTTTTAACAGTCGA
>NW_013679054.1:5052-6471 GCF_000517525.1 Limulus polyphemus | reverse complement strand
GTTTGGGTTCACCATGACAAGGCTTTCCCTATTACCTGCCATTCAAATGTCACATAGTTCAAGCAGCTGGAGAATGAAACAAGTATTCATGTGATTCCATATAATGACATACTAGTCAAGTTGCCGGATGTAGGGCCTGTGGATTTCTGTGTCTTTTGACTGTTGGAACGGGTGCTATAGACTATTGTTTTCCTTCACTAGATGGATTATAGAAAATATGTAGTGATTTGTTTGAAATTATAAAGGATGTGGTCCAGACTTACCTTGGCTATAAACATAAAATATCATGGGGAAAAATATGTTTAATCTTATTCAAAAAGACCTGTGAGGGCATCATAAGTCTTTTTCCTGTAGAATACCAGCAAACACTAGGGTAAGAGATCCTATACATTTGGCGTACAATGTGGTAGAAACACTTATGTACTCCACAATTCCAATGAAACTCATCCAATGGCTGTTTGTGACCCTATTGCGACCTAAGGGCTGCCCCATGGTTCATCTTCTTCATATTTTGGTGCCTGCCATCTCATTTACCAATAACACAACTCCTTTTGGCAGACTTTGTCTGACAATGACACTTCCAATATACTTTGACCAGAGGTGATGTTGGGTTACTTTGGCTGGTGAAGGCATGGAAGTTCTATACAGGCCACCCCATTCAGTTTCATATTTGACAGACACCAAACTACCTAGAGAACCTTCAGTCATCCATACTTTTCTTGTACACAGGCTGATCCTCACTGGGAGAAATTCATTAATCATTCTGGGTACACCAAATTCTGACAGGTCTCCTTTCCTATTCTCTGGCAGCAACGTAAATGAAGTCATGGTCCTTTACGGCATCAGAAAAAGTCTGAGGTTCAAGAAAGGTTTTTTTTTTCCAGACTCAACAACCTTCTAATACAACCATCTTTTTCCAACAACAGACTCTTCCTCTTGGTCTCAAGTCATGGACTATCCTATTTCCAATAACAAGAAGCTCTATTAAACAGGAGTAGGAGTAAAGCACAATATAAACATGAGCAGAAAAAGAAAACTCCACAATAAGATATTCTGTGGTATTTTCAGGCCTAACGTTCCACAAGAATGATGGAATAGGTTCTCAGAATAACAGGGTCTTCAATGAAATGTTTATTGCAAAATAATTTTGAGTTCCCTGACTTTGACTAGGTTTAAAAAAGAAAGAGGCTGGACACAATGAAAACAAGTATTTAAACTCAAAACAAAGTTAATTAAGGACCTCCGATGAAGAACAGTGCATTTAGCATATAGTTAACTTTCTAATTTCTCCTGACAATTTATAAAGGTTTACGAAGAACTAATTAACATTACATAGGAGAATATTACTATTTACACAAAGAAGTTAAACTTCACTTTGCAAATTGAGGACCTAGGCTTGAGAGGGAGAGAGAAAGCTAA
>NW_013679054.1:0-4170 GCF_000517525.1 Limulus polyphemus | reverse complement strand
CGAGATCTACTGAAGTCAGCTTTGGACTAGGAGACAAGGCGTGGTTGTATAATCCCAGGAAGACCAAAGGGAAGTCTCCTAAGTTGTCTTCTCCATGGGGAGGCCCACACGACATAGTGGATCGTCTCTCAGACGTGACTTTCCGGATAAAATGTGGTCGGCGAGGTAAGCCAAAAGTGGTGCATGCCAACAGGCTTTGGCGTTATCACGGTCCAGGACATTTCAGTTGGGACGAAGTGGAAAACAGAAAAATCAATTAACAAACGGAGACGTAACAATATTGTTACGTCTCCGTTCGTTAGTTGATTTTCCGTAAATTCGTTCCGACGAAACTTTAGCGACACAAGTTCTTTCTTAAATAAAACTGGTTTATTCTTTCCGAATATAACTTTGCGATACACTTAATTTCAATGGTCGTGCTATAACAAACGCTATAATTCTCAACTAACGTCTCACGTGCTCGACTCAACAATACTCAGTTCAATTACGCATTGTCCCGTCACGTTGTGACCATCTTATATATACAAGACTAACACATATCTAGTAAACGCTAGAGCATTCATGAAGGAATAGGATAATTCTAGAAGTCAATGACGTGTTACTAGCGTGACCCCGATGTCGTAACAATATCAACTTCTATAATGTTACGCTCTCGGTATATGAGTGCACCCTTACTACTGTTAGTCAATCAAATTGAAACATAAAGTAGATTATAACCTCGAGACATTACCTCACCTACCACTGGAGGACACTGCTGTTGACTTCCATATGAGTATAGTATCTATCTTCCCCGTTGTTAAATTCCAGCAAACAGAAAAAAAAGCACGCTGTATATGCCTTAGAAGCAGATGCTGCACAGACGTCTTTCACTAACTGTGATATTATTTGGTAAAAGTAGTGAAAACAATAAAGCAATGTTCTGCTTAAATAACGTTCTATATGTCAACAGTTTTGTGAGTATAGCGTACAAAGGTGCTGAATGAATTTGGGCAAGCCTGGCTTAAAAACCCTGAAAACGTGTATTTTCCCCCATTTTACAGAGCAATAATTAAGGCTGTCTCGACTAAGACACTATCTCCCTTCCCTCACGATTTTACTAGACTTAAGATAACTCTATCGCTTTGTTTGAATTCCACGGGACATCTAATACACTCCTTTTCTGGCAATGCTCAACAATATTAATTATCTCTTAACAAGAAAACTATCACCTGATATTGTGGTTAGGTCAACAATGGTGTTTATGTTGAATGCGTAGTATACATGTTGAGTAAAAAGGTTTGCTTAACTATTATGGAATGTTACAGTTTTTTATAACTATTATGGGATGTTATATTGTTTACGTTATGTCTCTTAGCAACAAAAGTATGACCTGACATTGTTGTTAATCTGTGTACTGAAAGTGGACTTTGGTAAAACTTTAATTTAGTGACCAGTGTTCACTCTTAAACGTTTAATGAACAAAGCTCACTTCGAAACATTTAGTGACCAATGTCCACTCTTGAATGTTTAATGATCAATGCCTACCTTGAAACATTTAGTGAATAATGTCCACTCTGAAACGTTTAGTGACCAAACATATAGCGTCCAACGTTCACTCTCAAAAAGTTTCCTTTCTTTATTTTTACGGAATTTCAGAAAAGCAACGGGACTTTCTCCGTCGACGTATTGAAATGAATATTTTTATTTTCTCAAAATGTGGTTATTTTTCTTTTATGACTCAGTGGGACGTTCTAAATATGATAGAGGATTATGCAGTTAAACGATCGGCTTAAAAAATATCCCAGCGAGTAAATCGAAATAAAACATTAAACATTATTATCTATAGTTAAGTAGAAATTGACGTGGATCCGGACATTTTCCATAACAATCAAATCTTTGTTCTAGGGACTCTATATAATGTAAATACTACGTGAGGAAAATTAACACGTGGAGAAATATTTTTAGGGCAAGTTAAAGTAAATGCATGTGATGTCCTTGAAAATGTCAGTTATGTAATTAAGTTTGGAATATATATACATGAATTACATTATAAAATAAAATGTTCTTCCATGGAGAACAAAATAAGTAAGAAGAGAGAAGGATAATTCCAGAATTAAAAAAGAGTAAACTTTCATTGGCAAACCCTCGCCTTTTTGTGTCAAAAAAAGTCATCATTCAGTGCAATTTGGAAAACTATGGATACAAGAATGCCTTATAAAATAAATAAAATGTTCCTCAAGGTGGACAAAAAGGGGAAGAGAGAATAATAATTTCAGAATTCAAAACAAGATCAAATTTCATTTGCAAACCCTAAATCGTTGCCGAATATATAGAGCTACAAATGTTTTAAAGCTGAAATCATGTCGCATCCAGACATAGGATGAGCAAAAGGTAAGCATATGCATAATTCTCTCCCGATAACTTCTTTCGCTATCCTGATTGAAATGTACTGCTGTTCGTATGTAGGAAAATATCTCCTGAAAGATCTGCATGATGCAATAGCAATATTAGAATATTTGTATAGTCTGCTGTGACAATTACCTATTCATGGTTTTCTGTAAGTTTAAGTGCCTTTCGAATTATCACCATGTCGGCATCTCCTTGTCCTGCGTGATCTACGTTGATCCCAGCTGACTTAAGTTGAGCTTCCAGCAAGGAAATGAAGTTTTGTTTATTACGTTTGTTCAATAAAAATGATGCCTTGTCTGTAGGAACTGAGGTATTGTTGTTAAATACCATGTAGTCGCCGTTTCTTCTGTTCCGGTTCTTTTGTCGTTTCTACTTCATAGCTATCGAAAATCACCCATACAGCACTATTCATTTCCTTTGTTCGTACTACAGTGGATAACAAAGAGTCAAACACTGTATCCGTTGTTCCAACTTTGGGCCATGGGATATAAAGAATAAGAGCACAACCATTATGAACTCTGTCTGACTTGGTGGAACAAGGTAGTTGATTTTTCATATATGTACTCATTTGAAGCAAATGCATCGCTAGTTGCGACTTCTGGGTTTTCTCATACTTCCATCATCTTGAAATAGGGCAGGAGACACAGAGGCAAGTTCATACGTGAACATATTCTTTTCTGGAGGTCCACTGGTGTAGGCAGTAGAGAGCAGACGATGAAACAGCTCATCAGATGACATTCGAACCTCTTCATTACACACTTTGATTGCTTTCCTCATGACAGAGAAATCTGTGACTTGTTCTGTTCTCTTCATCTTCACGTACCCGAACTTCTGGCCATTTAGCTTCTCTTGAATTAACCAGCCAATGCTAACAGCTTCATCGACATTCGCCCTTTGACCTGCAATCACTCTAGTAACGACGTTCCTCAGTTCATGGATCTGTTGGATTCTGAAAGGATTTTTAGAAATGTTACAATTTTGGTCAAGTCGTCCGGGTCGCACTTCATGTTTCCAGGGCGAACATCTCCATGTTACTGTGACCATGTTCCCGTATATATACTAGTCAGTTACCGCAATGCATCTGTGTATTGTACCACGATATGTGCAGATGACGACCATTTCGTTTTAGCTGAATCTTCGTGTGTAATGTTAACCAACCCTTCTTGTGTTTCCCTGCTCTCACCAAACTCATTGCATTGTCCTGAACTACTCTTTTTAGAAATTTATTTGACGTTCGTTATATTAACTCATTAACTATTTGTGTATACATATGTGGTTAATGAATTCAAAACATAATATTATATTACTGTGGGTATCTTCAAATACAGTCACTACTACCGGTTTTCGTTTGATAGAGCTTTTGTCAATAGTTAATATGTCTGTCACATTCGCCTTAAAATTCCCAAGGTCTCTAAGTCTTAATGTCCTAAAATATTGAAGATTCAATTTTCTTACAAAATCATGCAAACAATTATGTTAGATGGTTTTATTGAATCATTATTATGAATAAAAACTCAGTGCAAAAACCTTTGCTGTATTGATTCACTGTTTAAAATTTGTGTGAATTTTTCCTACAGTGTTTAGATACCCATATTTATGTTTTAAGACTAAAATTTGGTTGTTATGGAAAATATCCGAGTTAGCCATATTTTGTGTCAATTTCTACTGGACTACTATTTAGTGGTTCTGTGTGTGCATCATTTTTCATAGTGTTACATCTCCGTTTGTTAATTAACTTTCCGTAACTTCGTTTCCGACGAAACTTTAGCGACACAAGTCCTT
>NW_013679053.1:3110-8870 GCF_000517525.1 Limulus polyphemus | reverse complement strand
AATTTGAAGAAAATGAACAATTTTCCTGTAATGTACTCTTGAAAGGAAGCATTGTGATATATATATATATATATATATATGTATGATTAATCATTCAGAAGATACAGAGCATGACAGATACACATTTGTCTATAGTATAAAAATATAGATAAATACTTACGTAGATTTTAAATATATATGTATGAATAATCATTCAGAAGATACAGAGCATGACAGATACACATTTGTCTATGGTATAAAAATATAGATAAATACTTACGTAGATTTTAAATATATATATATATATGTATGATTAATCATTCAGAAGATACAGAGCATGACAGATACACATTTGTCTATGGTATAAAAATATAGATAAATACTTACGTAGATTTTAAATATATATATACTTTTATAAAACGTAGAATTTAGATAACGTTTCGTAAGTCCTGGCAAAGATCCAAACCGATCAACATGAGTTTAAGTAAACGTTTTATTTTGTATTCTGTTCCTTAAAATTTACTAATGGTTTATAGATTACTCATAGTTTGAAAGTATATTGTATATTTCCTTCGCTAATCTTTTATTTCTTCCTTGTATTTAAAGTGTTGAATAAAATAGAAATAGACGGACGGTTTCCTTTCCACCAGTCCATTAATGGTGTTTTCCACTTAGTTTGTCTTGGCGACATACCAGACAGTTTCATATGTGGTAGACTTGAGAAGTTTCTAGTCGCGCCAGGCTATCATTCTTATGGAAATGTTGACACAGGCTGAACATGAAAGGCTGTAACGGTTTGCCCTTGAGAGAATTATTGAGAGACGAACCGTTACTACATCTCGTTCCCACATTTTACATCCAAATATCTAACTATTAGTGTTATAAGGGGTTTTCGGAAGCTACGTTAGCAAAAATATTAAACTTTTTTTTTCTTGTCGAGACTCATCAGGCTAGTTCCGAGTTGCCTTTATATTCCATGCATGCTTTAAGGCTCTTTCATTGGAGTATCCCCCACCCCCAGCGGAAAAGTTACGGACTTACAATGCTAAAATACCGGGTTCGTTTCTCCGCGGTGGACAGAGCGCAGATAACTCATTATGTAGCTTTGTGCTATTAAAACAATAACAATAGAATAGAGGGTGCTAGTAGTCAGTAAGGTAGATATACAAGACTCCTCTGTCTGAAACACGAGTGCACATTTTTTGTTAACATTATCTCAATATTTTTATTTTTTTGCTTAGTGATCTTGTTTGCTTAAAACGTAAAATTTAGCTAAAGTTTGTCGTTTCAACTTACTGAGTAACGATAAAGTGGCCTTGTTTATTGTAAAGGAACTAGTACGCTATATTATTTATTCTATGATTTATAGATGGCATTAAATTATGCATGGTACTTAGTTTGTGGAGCCCAGCGCCACGCCCCCACTTCTGAGTTATTTAATGTAATAGACAAACATCCAAAATTCGAACATTGATGTCAGTTACCATTCTTGTTTCTAAATATTCAACGCGAAAATAGATAACTGAATATAATCTTAACGTTTTCCTCTCGTTAGTTCCGGTTATTATTGATTATCAGGCACTCGTAACGTTCCAATGGTTTGAACTAATATTTATTCTGTTATTTTTACTAATTGTATGTGTACCAGAAAAGGGCTTCACACAGTGGTGTTCAGGAATATATGAAGTTCTATTGAAGTAGACGTTAAAAGCAAAAATAACATGACAAAACACGTTGCTAAATAGGAAGAATTACTGAGTATGAAATAACACTAATAAATATCAAATTAACACTAAAACATAAATACGTACCAAACTTAACACATTAATAAGTACCAAACTTAACACATTAATAAATACCAAACTTAACACTAGATAACCTAAATAAATACCAAACTTAACACTAGAAAACATTAATAAGTACCAAACTTAACACTAGATAACCTAAATAAATATCAAACTTAACACTAGATAACATAAATAAATACCAAACTTAACACAAATAAATACCAAACTTAACACTAGAAACTAATAAATACCAACCTTAACACTAGAAAATTTAAATGAATGCTAAACTTAACACTAGAAAGCACTAATAAATATCAAACTTAACACTAGAAAGCACTAATAAATATCAAACTTAACACTAGAAAACACAAATAAATACCAAACGTAACACTAGATAACATAAATAAATACCAAACTTAACACTAGAAACTAATAAATACCAAACTTAATACTAGAAACTAATAAATACCAAACTTAACACAAGAAAACACAAATAAATACCAAACTTAACGCTAGAAAATGTAAATAAATGTCAAACTTAACACTAGAAAGCACTAATAAGTATAGACCTTAACACGAGAGGACACTAATAAGTATGAAACTTAACAAGAGAGAACACTGATGTCGTCTGTTTTTTGTTTTGTTTTGTTAAACACAAAGCTACACAATGGGCTGCGTCCACCATGTGTATTGAAACCCTGTTTTTAGCGATTTAGCCCTTCAGATCTACTGCTAAGCCACTGGAGGGGGGGGGGGGGCAAGAGAATACTAATAAATATGAAACACTATTACGTAACAAACTTAACACGAGAGAACATTATTACGTAACAAACTAATAAAAACTAATTAGTATGAAATTTAACCCGAGAAAAACTAATAAATATCAAATTTAACACTAGATGACACTAATAAACATCAAACCTAACAACACTTATTACTTTCAAGCTTAACACATAAACACCAATACCAACAACGTCAATAATAATAGTAAAACTTAACATTAGAAAAAACAGGAAAAATAAAAAAAAACCAAGAATGTCAATTCTAACGACAAAGAACCCGACTAAGCATGAAATATCAACATCAGAGGGCGCTGTTGAGATCATACACATTTAATATACTAAATATTTCATTTTAAACCTGTCGTGCTCGATCACACATAGGTGGCGGTGGAGATTGTTTTACTTCTTTTTTGGAGTACCCCAGATGGTAGACTAAGTTTTTTGTATAGCAGAGCCACATCGGACTATCTGCTGTGTCCACCGCGGGAATCGAACCCCGAATTTTATCGTTACAAGTCCGTAGACATACCGTTGTCCCATGGTTTATTTTGTTTCATATTTTGGAAGTACTAAAAACCAGGTAGACGGCATATCGTCTGCCAGTTTGCCTATCTTGACATCTGTTAATATTCCTGCATAAATATATCTAACAACCTGTTGTTGTTTTTCTGTAGCATTTTATGATGGACTCTTATTATTATTATTATTAACCTTCTGGGTTTCTATGAGAAAAGATAGTTGACAAGATTTGGATTAATGTTATTTTCGTCACACTCGAATGTGTTCACAGATGACATGTTATTCGTTTTTTTTGTTTTTTTTTTTGGTATACGTACACTCTTAATCATAAAAAGAAGGCTCCTTCATATGTTAAAGTAACAATTCACATATTCAGTTATTTTTTCCCAGTCTTCCGTAGGCCTGTAGTACAGGTTAAAAGTTCCGATCCTATTTGTTGCAGTTCAGTTGGAGTGTATAGATTTCAAGTGTAGGTTATGTTAGGTTAGGTTAGGTCACTTAAAACTGAGTCTCTCCTAGAATGATTGCATTGCAAGACTTTGCGATTAGAAATTATATTTCACTACTGTACAATAATACAAAACCTTATTGATTGAATTGAACCTTATTGATAAACTAAAGGAAAGTCTTGATTCCAGAAGGGAAAAAAAAGGCTACTCCGAGACTGGCTACCAGTCACGCACCGGATGTAAGAAATTTAAGTAGGTTATCATTCGAAATAAACTAAAACGAAATGTTGCCTTTTACAGCTAAACTTGTACACACGAACTTAGTGTTATCGATCTAAATAAACTCAAAAAACAAAAGTTGCCCTTTGCAATCAAAGTAGTAGCCTCCCCTGGAACTGCCAAAAACATAATTCACACAAACTTGGTAATTCAAGACATGTGTTCAGAAAAATATTTTTGTCAAATAACAAAGAGAAAAACAGCCATTGGAATGTATATCTGGTATACAATCACCCTCGACAAAGTATATGTCTGTTAAAATCTGCAACAATCCGAGAATTTAAGATCGTTCTACCTGTGATACAACATTTGAAAAATGGTTCAGAACAAGCAGGTTTTATATAGTATCAAGCTAACGTGACAACACCATTATGTCACGAGGACGCCACCATCTTTGCACGGACTGGATGCCGTTAAGTTATGACTTCATTAAGTTAAGTTATGACTTCATTAAGTTAAATTATGACTTCATTAAGTTAAGTTACGTCTTCATTAATATAAGTTATGACTTCATTAATATAAGTTATGACTTCATTAAGTTAAGTTATGACTTCATTAAGTTAAATTATGACTTCATTAAGTTAAGTTACGTCTTCATTAATATAAGTTATGACTTCATTAATATAAGTTATGACTTCATTAAGTTAAGTTAGGACTTCATTAAGTTAAGTTAGGACTTCATTAATATAAGTTATGACTTCATTAAGTTAAGTTATGACTTCATTAATATAAGTTATGACTTCATTAAGTTAAGTTATGACTTCATTAATATAAGTTATGACTTCATTAAGTTAAGTTATGACTTCATTAATATAAGTTATGACTTCATTAATATAAGTTATGACTTCATTAAGTTAAGTTATGACTTCATTAAGTTAAGTTATGACTTCATTAATATAAGTTATGACTTCATTAAGTTAAGTTATGACTTCATTAATATAAGTTATGACTTCATTAAGTTAAGTTATGACTTCATTAATATAAATTATGACTTCATTAAGTTAAGTTATGACTTCATTAAGTCAACGCATCCATGCTACTTCTTCCCCATGAGCCCCCAAGTGGACTTACAACGCTATAAAATGGGTTTCGATGGTGGGCAGAGCACAGATAGCCCATTGTGTAGGTTTGTGCTTAGCTACAAACAAACAAGTCTTCCACAAGTACAAACGAGAATTTGTTCGCGGTAACCTGGTATGTGGGTTATTATAGTGGTAATGTAACCTGATAAGTGGATTATTATACTGGTAATGTAACCTGATAAGTTGATTATTATACTGGTAGTGTAACGTGATAAGTGGATTATTATAGTGGTAATGTAACCTGATAAGTGGATTATTATAGTGGTAGTGTAACCTGATAAGTGGATTATTATACTGGTAATGTAACCTGATCTGTGGGTTATGACACTGGTAGTGTAACATGATCTGTGGATTATCATACAGGTAGTGTAACATGATCTGTGGGTTATCATACAGGTAGTGTAACCTGATAAGTGGATTATTATACTGGTAGTGTAACCTGATCTGTGGGTTATGACACTGGTAGTGTAACATGATCTGTGGGTTATCATACAGGTAGTGTAACATGATCTGTGGGTTATCATACAGGTAGTGTAACACGATCTGTGGGTTATGACACTGGTAGTGTAACATGGTCTATTAGGTATGGTACTGGTAGTGTAACAGACAACAGCTTTAAGGCGGGCAGTGTGGGCTATTCACAATCACAGAAGCTCACGAGATATTCAATTACCACTATAATAATCCACTTATCAGGTTACATTACCACTATAATAATCCACTTATCAGGTTACACTACCAGTATAATAATCCACTTATCAGGTTAAACTACCAGTATAATAATCCACTTATCAGGTTACATTACCACTATAATAATCCACTTATCAGGTTACACTACCAGCATAATAATCCACATATCAGGTTACACTACCACTATAATAAT
>NW_013679053.1:0-2197 GCF_000517525.1 Limulus polyphemus | reverse complement strand
AGGTTACATTACCACTATAATAACCCACATACCAGGTTACATTACCAGTATAATAATCCACTTATCAGGTTACACTACCAGTATAATAATCCACTTATCAGGTTACACTACCAGCATAATAATCCACTTATCAGGTTACATTACCAGCATAATAATCCACTTATCAGGTTACATTACCAGTATAATAATCCACTTATCAGGTTACACTACCAGTATAATAATCCACATATCAGGTTACATTACCACTATAATAATCCACTTATCAGGTTACATTACCAGTATCATAACCCACAGATCTGGTTACACTACCACTATAATAATCTGTAGATAAGGTTACATTACCAATATCATAACCCACAGATCAGGTTACACTACCAATATCATAACCCACAGATCAGGTTAAACTACCAGTATCATAGCTCACAGATCAGGTTACACTACCAGTATCATAACCCACAGATCGTGTTAAACTACCAGTATCATAGCTCACATATCAGGTTACATTACCAATATTATAACCCACAGATCAGGTTACACTACCAGTATCATAACCCACAGATCAGGTTACATTACCAATATCATACCCACAGATCCATGTGAAGTTATTTTACCTGGCTATCGTCTGACAAAAAAAAAATCAAATATACTTCTAGATAGAAAAAGAGTCATCTAGACAGATAGACAGTTGAAACGTTGACTTAGGTTTATATTTGCTATTTTATAAACGTTAATTTACATTTGGAACATGTAATTGAAGCATGACGCAGTAAAAATGCCTTTCGTGCCATTTCAAGATTGAAAAAATTCTACGAACGTGAATGAGTTTTTTTTTTTTCAGATGGTTTCTAAAATTTTCATTTATAACATCCGGGTCGCTTCGTTTCAGGATTAAATCAATGCGTTGTAAGATTTTACAGCGAAGAGAAACAAAATCAAGACATTCCGTGTTTAATACTGACTATTTGGAAATGTATGTAGTATTTCACTACGTATGTTAACAACAGGGTATACAAACTGCTTTACTACTAATGTAAAGAGCTGGGGAGGAAGATGCGAATAACGATCGATTTGATTAGATTCTTAGAATAGTTTATGAATAAGAAGTCCTCAAACAAACCGGACTTGAATGTAAAACCTGCGCGTGGCATGCTCGTGCGCTATTTTTCTTTCGTGAAAAAAAAAAAGCCTCAACTCGTTATATCCTTTATCAAATGACACCGTGATAATGCCCAGCTCCAGGTCCTGCTATTAATCATTCATAAACCATTAATTATTGTCTTCAATTGTATATTTATTTAAATATAAAACAGAAAGTGTTATCTCCAAGTTCGGTCGATAATGGGACTTTTTGGTTGTTGTTTTTTTTTTCTGCTGCTCTAATAGAAATTCTGTGGTGGTTTTATTTACAAATGTGTTAGAGCATTTTATCGTCATTATTGCCCCCACCCAGTTGTTCAGCGGCACGTCTGTGGACTTATAACGCTAAAAATCGGGTTTCGATACTCGTGGTTCGCGCAGCACAGATTGCCCTTTGTGTAGTTATTTTTTTTTTTTTTTGCTTAGCTACAAACAAACAACCATCATCATTACACGAACACATTTTATTGTACAATAAAGAGTAAATATGCCATCTATTACATTTTTGTTCGTTTTATAATGACAAGAGGGCGCCACGTGTGGAATAATGATTAATATTTCTTGAAACTTTTGAAAATGGTTTGAATATATTACACAAAGCTCACACGCACATTTAATACGATTATCCAAGTAACGTTTCATAATATATTCGCTAGCACAATCCTCAGGCCGAAATATGAAAAGTTAATTGTTGTGTTTTTTTTTTTCGTTTCCTTCAACAGATGAGTGTAAAAAGAGTCTTATCCAGTGAAGTAAAATATAATAAATATTTCTTTATCGTGCTTGTTTTAGTTATTTGCTCTGCAAAGCTGGTTTTATCTTCTTACGTGTGATTAAATACCTCAGTCTTCGGGAAGATGTAATACTGGTGGATTTGGAGGATTAACTTTGACCGATGATGCTGTGACAGGTTTGATGAAAGACATTATTCTGGAAGACCAAGAACTGTACTCCTAGTTCAGACTAAAAGATTAACGTAAGAAGTGACATTGTGCCTGTCATTGTTTCACAAGTTCCAAGAACTTTTGTTAAAATATTCTAGTTTTAGCACTAAGAGTTA
>NW_013679052.1:6299-9116 GCF_000517525.1 Limulus polyphemus | reverse complement strand
ATAAAACAAGAACAAATGTTACTATAAAACAAAGTTGAAATGTTATTATAAAACAAGAACAAATGTTACTATAAAACAAAGTTGAAATGTTATTATAAAACAAGAACAAATGTTACTATAAAACAAAGTTGAAATTTTATTATAAAACAAAGTTGAAATGTTATTATAAAGCAAGAACAAATGTTACTATAAAACAAAGTTGAAATGTTATTATAAGACAAGAACAAATGTTACTATAAAACAAGAACAAATGTTACTATAAAACAAAGTTGAAATTTTATTATAAAACAAGAACAAATGTTACTATAAAACAAGAACAAATGTTACTATAAAACAAAGTTGAAATGTTATTATAAAACAAGAACAAATGTTACTATAAAACAAAGTTGAAATGTTATTATAAAACAAGAACAAATGTTACTATAAAACAAAGTTGAAATGTTATTATAAAACAAAGTTGAAATCTTATTATAAAACAAGAACAAATGTTACTATAAAACAAAGTTGAAATGTTAGAAACTATGAAACATCGGCCGACAACATAACCAAAATATACAAAACGTATTTACGTCCGGTAACTGAATATTCATGGCGGGGCGTGGATAAACGTAGCAGCAAAACTTAAAAACAAATTATAAACTATACAGAATTCATTACTAACAACAGCATACAAAGAACCGAGATCTACATCATCAAAATTCATTCACAAAATCGCAAATATAAAAAAAAACGTTAACCGATAGACTCCTACATAATTCGCTAAATTCTTTCGAGAAAAACCGGTACAAAAATGACTTATTATGCGAATTAGATCGTTACTGCATAGGTGATGAAAACAGCCCTAAGTACCTTTCCCCACTTAATATATATACATTAAAAATAAACATTTATTAAGGCCACCGAACGCTAGACTTATAAACCAACAATAATTTTAGACTACTACAACAGCATTAAAAGAATATATATGTGCAAGACTCTCGAGGTGATAAATGAACACGTGATGAACACATGTGGAACTGTTCGTGATGTGTATAACTTTCGCAATAACGAATTAAGAGAAAGTGTGCTTATCACGTGAATATTACTATAATTACCTACATGGACATTGCCCTGAAAGAGATTAGAATGTGTGCGGGAAGCCTCCTAGTGGCACAGCGGTATGCTGCTAAAAACCGGGTTTCGATACCCGTGGTGGGCAGAACACAGATAGCCTTTTGTGTAGCTTTGTGCTTAACAATAGAACTTATGCGGCAATACTCTGACCCTCATGTAGTAATTAAAATAATATTGTCCAGAAACCAGTCACCATCTACCAGGGGGAGGAAGAGGTCAAATGTACCTGACCCTCCCAGGTCTACAAGACCTAAACACCAACGAAGAAGAACAGAACAGATCTACATTTAGTCGGCTTGGTGAGAAAAACTCAAAATATTGTACAAAAACAAGATACGTAATAAGTTCTTTTACTACATATAACATCAAATTTTTAAATAATATGTTATACTTGGATCATCATGATTTAGTCCGTTATAAGTAAAGCCATTTTGAAAGTCACTACAGTATTAAAAATGTCTAAAAGTTCTTGTTTTATAATAACATTTGTTCTTGTTTTATAATAACATTTCAACTTTGTTTTATAATAACATTTCAACTTTGTTTTATAATAACATTTGTTCTTGTTTTATAATAACATTTCAACTTTGTTTTATAGTAACATTTGTTCTTGTTTTATTGTAACAATTGTTCTTGTTTTATAGTAACATTTCAACTTTGTTTTATAATAACATTTGTTCTTGTTTTATAATAACATTTCAACTTTGTTTTATAGTAACATTTGTTCTTGTTTTATAGTAACATTTCAACTTTGTTTTATAATAACATTTGTTCTTGTTTTATAATAACATTTCAACTTTGTTTTATAGTAACATTTGTTCTTGTTTTATAGTACTTCTCCTGACCACAACATCAGTTAAGTTCTTAGGTTTAACCTACGGTTCTTCACTAACGTGGGTTAAACGCATAAGTAGTATTAAAACAAAAGTTTGGTAACGTACAAACTATGCTAGAAGTCTAACGAGCGTTCCGTTCATATATCTAGTTTGGGTGGGTCCTTTTTATGTTTAGTTAGTTCTGTAAAAACTACCAGTTGATTTTAACACGGTATTTTTGGCAATATTCTACAAGATTGTTTAATTTCGGTTGTAAACTTGTTACTGCTTTGATGGTGTGGGTGCACTTTTACAGACTGTAACATCATTTGATTTGGATCCTTCAGTAACCTGTTGTTAACATAAAATAGACCACCGTGACCCGTTGGGTCACCCACTATTCAGAGGTTATGAAGAATTCAAGCTAATTTCAATATTGCACCGAAATGAAGGTTTATTTAAGATAATTTAATTAAATATTTCAATCCATTCGTGTTATTCATAATGCAAGAAAAGACATATGCTTGTTGATCGGGAGTAAAAGGAAAGACCATTTCATTGTTCAAAGAAGATGGGAACATTGACAGGGAAATAGATTTGAAGGAAGAAGTTTCGTAAAGAGCGCGAACGGTGGTGTGATGTAAAATTACTCATGCTAGTATTTTCAGCAAGTGTATAAAAACATACCAAAACTCTCCACAAAGAGAAAATCTAACTTTATCATACTCTTCCGAATTTTACCACTACAATTAAACTTATTCACATTTGCTGCCAAATCACTCTAGTTGCAATATGTTGACTTCGTTATCACAAACATTAGTAAACTTATTTTCCTAACTTCATAGAATTAGTTTGTTTGTTTGTTATGGATTTCGCGCAAAGCTACACG
>NW_013679052.1:3438-5745 GCF_000517525.1 Limulus polyphemus | reverse complement strand
GCTGAAGTAGGTCTTCTTGACCATGTGTGGTCAAGTGCGAAGCTGAAGTAGGTCTTCTGGACCATGTTCATGGTCAAGAAGACCTACTTCAGCTTCGCACTTGACCACTATGACAGAAAGACTTCTGCCAAGTCTGACCTACTGAAGACTAAAGTGTTTCAGAGTTTAAAAACACGCCTGAACTTTCGCCGTTTCAAATTTTGACGGTGCAACAGCCGTTCCAAGAGGACTGAGAGGCTAGACTTATGAGGAATGCCACAGTTTTTCACTGGATGATCATGAAGATACATTCCTCAATTGTATCGTCATGCATCTGATGAGACAACATTCCATCTGTGTGGAACAGATAATAGTCATAACTGTCAAACCTGGGGAGATGAAAACCAAAACACCACTCAGAAACACGTGCAAGACTCGCCAAATCAGTGTTTGGTGTGCTGTCTTATGACTGATGGTGTATTGGCACATGCTTCTTTCATCAAGTCAAGGGACCACTTCGTTTTGCACTTTCTGTTCGTAAGACATTTGACAGTGTCCAACTGCACTGCTGAACTGGCTACGTTCGACTGTTACTCTAGGTCTATGGTTTAATTCTCACGCCCACATATGTTTGCCGACCTCAAGGTCAATAAATGATGTAATTCCAGACTGCGTGTTTGTCAGTGTGATTCACACACAGAGAAAACAAATTAAGATAAAATAGAATAAAGAACATTTAGAAGGGCACCGACATTGTTTGACGAAAAATACTGTTCACGTGTTTTAGATCACACAAGCAAAAATACGTATCAGTTAATTTTTAATGAATCTAATGCTATAGTGGAAAGGTTGTGGAACACACTATCAAACAAATTGTCTGTCCACTAGACAACCCAGACACGGTTGTAGAAAATCAGTTATGTCTGCAAGAATTATTTATAATTTCCAGTTCACTGCCAATGGATTCGTTATGAACTTCTGAACAGCCACTAGAATGATTATGAATAGACATCATGAATCTCTCTCTGGCTTATGGTCAAGAAGACCTACCTCAGCTTCACACTTGACCACACATGGTCATGAAGACCTACTTCAGCTACACATTTGACCACATTTTCATAGGCTGCGCTTAAAAGCCGCGTTAGACCGAGGCGACAGTCTTCACATAAGCTAGATCGTCCAATATTCGTCCAGAGATGCCAACAGGCTTCACATAAGCTAGATCGTCCAATATTCGTCCAGAGATGCCAACAGTCTTCACATAAGCTAGATCGTCCAGAGATGCCATCGCTTAGCTGGCATTGATCGTCGTTCGATAATGCTGGCGCGCGAGAGACATGTTGGACTTTGCGTTGCACGAGAGCAACAGACTGATTTCCACGTACCATACATACATACATCAGTGAGTGAGCATATACCGTTTAGGTATTGCCTGTTGACGAAATCTTCAAGAACCTTTGAAGAGACCAAACTGTGAGACGAAATAAAACTCAAGAAGCTTCATGTTCTTTACCTTTCTCCGTTTTAAAGTTATTAAGTTTCAAAGTGTCTGCAACTATTTGTAGACATCTTGTATATTAACCATTTAAAAGGGTGTAATTTTATAATGTTAAATCTATACAAGTTAACTATGTCTGTTGCAGTTACGAAGAGGTATTTCCTTTTATCTAGAAATATATCTCCCATTTTAACAAAAAAACATAATCAACTCAAAGGAAAAAAGTGGATAAACTAACTCTTGGCAAAAGCAGGTTCTATCTCGCAAACCTTTTAATAAATTTATAAGGTGAAATATATCGAACCCATAATTTGTTTTATTTTATTCAAGCTCTGAAAACAAAACAGTGTACTGAAGATATATCACATCACAAGTCAAAGATTTGTTACAGTTTATTAGCAATACACTCCAAGTTCGGTTTATGTATTCTTGGTAAAGAACAAAATTACTATCATCATCTGTAGACCTAAAATAACTCAAATTTTAAAAATATACAAGGACAAATGTTAATATAAAACAAAGTTGAAAGGTTATTATAAAACAAGAACAAATGTTACTATAAAACAAAGTGGAAATGTTATTATAAAACAAGAACAAATGTTACTATAAAACAAAGTGGAAATGTTATTATAAAACAAGAACAAATGTTATTATAAAACAAAGTTGAAATATTACTATAAAACAAGAACAAATGTTACTATAAAACAAAGTTGAAATGTTACTATAAAACAAAGTTGAAATGTTACTATAAAACAAGAACAAATGTTACTATAAAACAAAGTTGAAATGTTATTATAAAACAAGAACAAATGTTACTATAAAACGAAGTT
>NW_013679052.1:0-2835 GCF_000517525.1 Limulus polyphemus | reverse complement strand
TACACATGGTCAGGAAGACCTACTTCAGCTTCACACTTCTATTACTAAAGAACAGGGTTTATTTACTTATTTAGATTAATAGTGCTGACAATAAGGTGGAACTTGATCGTTCTATTACTAAAGAACAGGGTTTATTTACTTATTTAGATTAATAGTGCTGACAATAAGGTGGAACTTGATCGTTCTATTACTAAAGAACAGGGTTTATTTACTTATTTAGATTAATAGTGCTGACAATAAGGTGGAACTTGATCGTTCTATTACTAAAGAACAGGGTTTATTTACTTATTTAGATTAATAGTGCTGACAATAAGGTGAATTTTGGTGGACTGATTTCTAAATTAAAGAATTAAGAGTGTATAATAACATGTGAACCACACTATATCTGCTAAATCCAATCCAGCGCCGATGAAGCCTTTTGCCAAATACCAGGCTCTTCGAGAGTTTTGGTGTACGAAACATGAAAATAGTACCAATAATATATATATATAAGAAAGTTATCAACAACCTCATTGGTTTGTCGCTCGAGTGATATCGGTAGATGTTCTTTTCCTTTTTTGCTACTTTCTTTAAAACTTTTATGAACTGAATAATATATGTTAGAATTATAAAAACCACATACTCGGCCTCTTTTTATTCTTTAGAACTTTCTCTTTTGCAGACTTTTTTCTTGTTTGCCCTGGTAGTTATAAACCATCAAGTTGATTAAAAATCTAGTCTACAGCTCTGATCAACGCTATTCTACATGTCACATCGTCATGCACGAAACTTTACTGATTCTTTTCATGCGTTTAAATGTGTCCCTAGGTTCGCGTGACAATTAGGATTGTCTGAAAACATTCGTTTTTCCATATACTATAGACCTACACGCTTTCATGTAGCTTAACCACAGCATGTGGTAACACTAACATGTAATAGCCATAACATGTGCTAACACTAACATGGGGTAACATAACATGTGGTAACTATAACATGTGATAACCACAACGTATGATAGCTATAACATGTGCTAACACTAACATGGGGTAACACTAATATATGGTAACATAGCGTATTGTAACAGTAACATGTAATAACCATAACTTGTCCTAATAAATTTTACCATAACATTACATTATATTTCTGCTAAACACTCGCATTTGCCAAACACGCACTCAACTTTCTCAAATGCAAGAGAAGAACCGCATAAGTGACGAAAGTCACAACCTTAACCCTTGTGATGTTATGCGCTGTTTACAGGGATGTTGTATAGAATCTTTGAATACCTGTAAAAAAATTCAGACTATTAAAGGCTTGTCACGAAAGTACAGCAGTAACTGAATGATAAATCACTCGTTATTCCTAGAATGATATTCGTTTCTTTACTAAAAGGTTTGAAAAAAATAAGTTTTTCTAACCAAAGGAAAAGACAAACGTACTTTTCAGTAGTAAAGAAAAAATATTTAATATTTTCTACATCACATTTTATTAATTCACCTTTTCTCGTTTCCGAAGTTAGCAAACTGATTTTTTTCACTAGCTGTTTTTATAGCAAGTGTTAGCCTATCTAACTGATTAAATATTCTTTTCTTTGTTACTTTAGCAAAGTTTTAGAGGAATTTAAAATAGGCAGTAGTAAAGATGTGTCTTAAAACTATGAAATAGCTGAGCAGTTGGTTATACGTTAGTCTGTTTGTTTTGAATTTCGCGCAAAGCTACACGAGGGCTACCTACTCTAGCCGTCCCTAATTTAGCAACTAATCATCACCACCCACCGCCAACTCTTGAGCTAATCTTTTTACCCACGAATAGTGGGTTTAACCGTCACATTATAACACCCCCACAGTTGAAAGGGCGGGATGGGGATTCGAACCCACGACCTTCAGATTGGGAGTCGAGCTCCCCTAACCACCTAGCCACGCCGGGCCTATACGTTAGTCAAACCAATGATAACCTTAATGCTATCTTATATTTCTTTACTGTGTGTTTAGGTTAATAGTGTTGACAGTAAGGTGGATTATGATGGAAGTTGGATGTTTGTACTATCAAAACAAAGTGAATTCTGGTGAAATATACCGAAGTTGAGTGTTTTTGTTTGTTTGTTTGTTGTTGTTGTTGAAAAGAGATCAATCTTTTTTCACTGGAAAACTTTTCATTCATTAAACGTTTTGCTTTTCAGCTTCTTCGGGAATTATTGATAAGGACTTATAAATGAAGGTAAAGTATGTGTAACAATATGTCAACCACATTATATCTACTATATCCAATCCAGTCCCAATGAGGCCTTTCGCTGAATATCAGGGCTCTTCAGGCCTTCTGGGATACGACAAACGTAGGAGTTTGTTTATGAACTAACTAACACTATCAACCGCCGTCTCTAACTTTGAACTGCGAACCAGAGGGAAGACAACTGGCCAGTAGTACCCACTGCCCACTATTGGGCTACTCCTTATAAATTAATATTATGATTGATCGTTACACTGTAACACTACTACGGCTAAAAGGGCGAGCATTTTCGACGACAGATTTCGATCCCGTGACCCACAAATTGTGAGTCGAGTACCCTAACCTCCAGGTCATACCAGGTTCCAATAAAGATCAACTATTTGTATTTTGGATCAAGGAAACCGAAGCATTTTCTTTCTGTCTTGGGCTGTAAGAGTAGTCGAGTTGTGGTGAACCAAGCCTATAAATAGAACGTGTTGCTATAGGACTCTTTTTCGCTTTCTCCCAGTTATTCCAATAAAGCTTTCATCGTATATATGTAATATTATATATTGTATCTGTGTGTTTTTAGTGCAATACTTATTGAGACATAAACCAAATGGGCCACAGTTTGTTGTTTGTTTATTTGTG
>NW_013679051.1:4576-9420 GCF_000517525.1 Limulus polyphemus | reverse complement strand
TAATGGATAGACTGTACCAAGTTAGGATAGGTTAGGTCTGATTTAATGGATAGACTGTACCAAGTTAGGATAGGTTAGGTCTGATTTAATGGATAGACTGTACCAAGTTAGGATAGGTTAGGTCTGGTTTAATAGATAGATTTACACTGGATATACAAACTAAAACTGTTGTTATAAATCTCAGGTTTTCTTTCTCTGGTTGTTGTTCTTTAAATATGAAACTGACCAAACTTGACATCAGTGTTGTTTCTATACCCTATTTGAATCGATATCAAGATTGATATAAAAACCAACACTTGTTAACACTACTCTCTGTTAACTATGATATCAGTTTGTTGTTTTTTTAGGTTATTTTCATAACAGTTACTGTTAACCTGAGAACCCGGGGAGATCTACGTTTCTGTAAGTTTCTAAATGCCGGTAATAGGAGGCTAAGACACTAATATGACACCTGACCTAATATTATAAGCCCTATTATGCTACTTGACCTGACTTATACTTAACTAACACGAAGCTACTACGATATACAGGTGCCTAGAAAGGCTTAGAAGGGATTGACTAGAATGAAAGATAAGCTATCCTTGTTATGTATGTGTTATAATCTGTTTACATTATCTAGGAATGACAGGAGATAATCTGTGGAATGAACTTGTCTTTATTACCCTAAAGATATTTGGTAATTAACCTTGAGAATATCGACGTAAGATGGATTATTTTTGTAATCAGCAGCGTTTACTCGTGTGATCTGAAAATGATCTGCTAACACTCAGATCAAACACCGATCTGATAACAACACATTACCTGACAACACCCACTTCAGATATCATGCCTGATAACACTCACTTCATACACCGTGCCTGATAACGCCCATTTCACACATCGTGTCTGTTAACACCCACTTCATACACTGTGCCTGATAACACCTACTTCATACACCGTGCCTGATAACACCCACTTCACACATCGTGTCTGTTAACACCCACCTCATACACCATGCCTGATAACACCTACTTCATACACTGTGCCTGATAACACCGACTTCACACATCGTGTCTGTTAACACCCACCTCATACACCATGCCTGATGACATCTACTTCACACATCATGCTTGATAACACCCATTTCAGATAACGTGCCTGATAACACTCACTTCACACACCGTGCCTGATAACACCCACTTCACACACCGTGCCTGATAACACCCACTTCACACGCCATGAGCTAAGGCAGCTGTTACGTTGAATAAGTAAGATAATTTTTAGCTGTAAATATTGTTTGAAGAAGGTGCTGTATCTGTAAATATTGTTTGAAGAAGGTGCTGTATCTGTAAATATTGTTTGAAGAAGGTGTTGTAGCTGTAGGTATTGACGTATTTTAAAGGGGGTAAAGTGGAGCACATTGATGTTTTCAGTGACCTGAGGTGAAACACTTACGCTATAGTTACAGCAGCAGTAAATTTAAACGTAGTTGCTTTTCTTGTAAACAAGAAGTAAAAGCAGGAATAAAAGTAGGGTTTTAATTCTCACCAGTTTACACACCGATACATACCGCCCCACCAGACAGAGTGAGGTAAATACGTGCTGCACGTAATATATTCCATTTCTTGTTTCTGGTTAAATGTATTTAAAGTATAAATTAAAATGACAAGATCATGTAAACGTAACCTTCAGGACTTCACTTTAAAATGGGGTTAAGTATTGTTTTAACCCTATAGTCTAGAGTTGATGGATTTTAGAAAATTAACTCTTAATCATATAAAAAAAGAGGTCCCTTGGTGGGACAACGGTAAGTTTTTGGAATTACAACGCTAAAGTCCGGAGTTCGATTCCCCCCGTGGTGGACACAACAGATAGCCCAACGTGTCTATGTTCAGAAAACAAAATTACCGAGCAGTTGTCCAACCCAGTAGCAAAGTCTGCGGACTTATAACACTAGAAACGGGTTTCGATACCCGTGGTGGGCATAGCACAGATAACCTATTGTGTAGCTTTGTGCTTAACTACAAACAAACGAACATAGTGTACGACGAATGTATTAATAAATAAATGCATTAACTATCAGCAGTCTAATTTGGTTGTTGTTAAGCGCAAAGCTACACAATGGGCAATCTATTCTCTGCCCACCACTGGTATCGAAACCCAATTTTTAACGTCGCAAGCCTACAGACTTTCCGCTGAGCCACTTAGGGGAAGGGCAGTGACTATGAAAAATAAACATTGGCTATTATGGAAAACAACATGTACCACAACAATGATTATTAGTATCGATAGAAATACGTAGAAAGTCCCCGATTATTTATAAAATTTTAGAAAGAACTCTGTTTTTTAAATTTCATAATTCAGGTTTTATCATAAACAAAAAGTTTTACTCTGTACAATCGATAAAACCTTTTACGATATTGATTATTGACAACACACAGAAAGGATTTATTATTGTTGATAATAGTTGAATTTTCATATCGTGAATAATAACAAAATGAAAAAAAATAATTATATTTTGGGACAGTTTCAAACTGTATTTATTGAAAACAAGTTTTCAAGCTGATTTATGATCTCTTCGTCAGGCTAAAGACAATTTGAATATAAACGTTACCTTTACCACAACAACATAGAAATAATTCAATATGATGCGCCATCTGTTGCACGTTTTTTTGTTTATTACAACATTAATTGTTGGTTGACGATATTATAAACGGCGGCCATGTATGCAAACTTTATATAGTGTTACGACCCGATGATATATATATATTTATTTATTTGTTTGAATGTTTTATATTTAATCATATTTTATTATAACAAATGAGCATATTAAAAATTTTTTTGTTAATAAATTTACATTTTCTTCTGAATTTTCTACATAATTTTTTGCGTTTATTATTTTATTTAAAGTTTGGATAAAAGATTGTTTTGACAATGTCACTTTAAACATAAGGTTTATAAGGAATAAATAATATTAAATCGTCTCTGGATTGAATTTTAATCGTACCTTTGATTAGGCCTAAGTTCTTTGCCCTCCGTTCAGACATCACTTCCATGTTTGCACCTGAAGATGACGTAACGATATTTAAACAGTCCAAGGCCCTTGGTTACATTCTCTTCGTGCATAACCGTCAAGTGTATGAAATATAGTATATATATATAGTCACTATCTAATATGGCGTAACGTTCCATACAGAGGCTGAGTACGTAATCTTAAAACGATTTTGGAACATCACCACGATGTTGCAGTCCATGTGGCCACGTCCGGTCGTGCTCTATCTGAACATCGTGCATCTTGATCATAGTCCTATAGAATAGTTTCCAATGCAGGGCTGTCATATCTATAGAAAAATCCGTTTCCCTGCATGCTTTCCAATATCCAGCTGGTGTATGAAAAACGACGGTTTCAACGGCTCGATCGCACAAACATCCATGGATACTGTTTCCGGTGACATGACCGTTATTTCTACGTATAAAATAGCATGAATGTTCGTTTCTTTCTCCAACTGATTGAGGTATGTGACGGTTGAATAAACATATTATGGAAGCAAGTTGTGTGCACGTGACTTGTGTTACTTTTCCAGATGGAGATTTTTCTTGAATATGTTCCATACTGTTGCCTGGGCCACATGAACAGATTTTACCATTGACCATTGTGTTCGTAGGTTCTCACGTGTTACAAGATACTGCACATTGCTTATCACGGCAAGGATACAACGTGCCGCAGATTTCTTTTTGTGTAGTCCTGGTGCCCCAAATTGATCCATATTCGTTTGTTTTCCAATAACATTAAATACAAAGAATATTCCAGTCTTGGAAATTCATCGACCTCAACGGAAAGAAGATACTAGCCCAGGCTTATAACGTGAGAATAACGGAAAGAAGACACTAACCCCGGCTTATAGCGTAACAACGACGAAAAGCAGACACTAATCCAAGCTTATAACGCGAGAACAGCGGAAAGAAGACACTAACCGAGGCTTATAACGTGAGAACAACGGAAAGAAGACACTAACCGAGTCTTTAAACTAAAAATATTGTAGAGTGCTCTTAGATACACGAACTCTGTTTGGTATCTAAGCAAGAAAATAGTAAGTTGGTTTAAAAGTCAACAGCAGTGTGTAGTGAAGAAAATAATGTTTCCTTCAATCACGGTTCTTAGCAAAGTTTGCTGGTTAAATAAATAATATTTGTTTAATGCCGACCGTAACAGATCGTAGGTGAATGTATTTCTGTAGTGCTCACAATAAGAGGGAATACGTATAACTAAACAAACAGTCTTTGGCGAAAGGCCTCAACAACACCTGATATAGAACAGATAGTTTATCATCTTCTTCAGAATATCCTCTTAATATTTACTGTTCTAAGTAACTGAGAATTATTGGTAGCTGAATAAATAATCAGTAAAGAATAACTGACTTTTGTTTAGTATTTAAAATAAAAGAGAATGTCCGATGATGAGGAGTGACCATATTTGGGTGTTTACAATAATAGGAAATGCTACAGAGAATGTCTTGTGATAGAGTAATGACCATTGTGTAGTGTTAACAGTTACAGGGAATGTCTCGTGATAGAGTAATGACCATTGTTTAGTGTTAACATTTACAGGGAATGTCTCGTGATAGAGTAATGACCATTGTTTAGTGTTAACAGTTACAGGGAATGTCTCGTGATAGAGTAATGACCATTGTTTAGTGTTAACAGTTACAGGGAATGTCTTGTGATAGAGTAATGACCATTGTTTAATGTAAACAGTTACAGGGAATGTCTTGTGATAGAGTAATGACCATTGTTTAGTGTTAACAGTTACAGGGAATGTCTTGTGATAGAGTAATGACCATTGTTTAGTGTTAACAGTTACAGGG
>NW_013679051.1:1858-3794 GCF_000517525.1 Limulus polyphemus | reverse complement strand
AATGTCTCGTGATAGAGTAATGACCATTGTGTAGTGTTAACACTTACAGGGAATGTCTCGTGATAGAGTAATGACCATTGTTTGATATTTACATCTACAGAGGTTGTTTAGTTTTATAAGATGACAGAGAATGTATTGTTGTATAGTACAGATTATTGTACTAAGAGACCTTTGTTTGGTGTCCATTTTTTGGTAGTTAAGTAAATATATTTTCTGATTTTGTGTGGAAGAAACATAAAGTCGTTCTTTAGTGTTTGTAATAATAAGGAAACTATTCATGAGATAACTATTAACAGTGTTTATTACCTGAATAACATTTAAATGGACCAATTAACTTGGGAATTATTTCAGGACTACGGGAAATAATGCAAAGTCTGATGTCAAAGAGGTTGACAGTATGATCTACGTTCAGTAAGATGCCTAAAAATCTAAGCGTCAGCCCAGTGATGCTAGCTGTCTTCGACTTTTACAGCAGTTGGAACCTCCCCCCCCTCCTTTTTCTCTCTTTCCCTTACAGCGCGTTAAGCAGCCCTTTGTCAACCATCATGTAACCAGGTGAGCACGTCTGTTAGTGACATCGACGGTCTTGCTTCACTGTGATTGGCAGGTGACCTGCTCCGTCAAGAGACAGTTCGGTAGCCTTAATCGGAGCTTCTATGGTTACCTAGGCAACCTCTCATCGAGACGCTTCTCTTATGGTTGGTCAGAACGATCAATATAAGGAGGCAGCATCCACGCGTTCAGAGCAGACTTCCTTGGCTCTCCAACACCGAGTGTGTAACGAGATCTTCTCCTCGAGACCATCGAGTGCACGAACTGTAGTAGCACGAGACGTAATCGCAAGAGCTACAAAGCACGTGCGTTTTGCGAGGCACCATTAAAGACTTAAACAGAACTATCGTCGAAGCCAAAGCGTTCTCCGTTTTCTCAGAATGTCTTCGCCTGATCTAGGTGGGTTCCTTTTTATCAATAAATATTTTGCGTGGAAATAAAACAATCTTACTGTATGTTTTTAATTTGAGATAAGTTAATTTAATTATAATTTTATATATATCATGAAAAAGAATCTGTGAAAACCACCGTAGTTCGGTATATTCCAAGTTAAAACTTTACCCAATAAAACAAGTGTTAACGATTGTGGTAACGTTTGTTGAACTTCACGCAAAGCTACCCGAGGACTATCTGCACTAGCCGTCCCTAATTTAGAAGGGATAAACTGGTGGGAAGGCAGCTAGTCAACACCACCCACCACCAACCCTTGGGCTACTCTTTTATTAACAAAATATAAGAATGACCGTCACAATATAACGGTGACAGGTTTGAAGCTCGCGACTCGCAGAGTCTAGGGGCCTGACTATCAGGCCTCCAATTTTGTTACAACCTGGTGTTCGTCTACAGTTATTTCTTGTTACAAATCAAGGAGAACAAAAGGTAAAAACTGGGAAGATAACACAAATTGTTATCTTCAATACTCTAATTTCTACACAATGTTTGATTGGCGTGAACTAATAGTGAACTTTGACATTGGTATTTGGTTGATTGACGTGAACTAATAGTGAACTTTGACATTGGTATTTGGTTGATTGGCGTGAACTAATAGTGAACTTTGACATTGGAATTTGGTTGATTGGCGTGAACTAATAGTGAACTTTGACATTGGTATTTGGTTGATTGGCGTGAACTAATAGTGAACTTTGACATTGGTATTTGGTGGAAGAAATATAAAGAAAATAAAAATCGTGAATAAGATCAAATCTTTCTTATTTCGACCCTGTTGGAGTAATATTAACGTTTAGATTTAGATTATGGTTGCTCTTGGCTCTGTTGGAGTAATATTAATGTTTAGGTTATGGTTGCTCTTGGCTCTGTTGGAGTAATATTAACGTTTAGATTTAGGTTATGGTTGCTCTTGGCTCTGTTGGAGTAATATTAACGT
>NW_013679051.1:0-1184 GCF_000517525.1 Limulus polyphemus | reverse complement strand
TGTCTCCGTTAGAGTAATATTAACGTTTAGGTTTAGATTATGGTTGCTCTTGGCTCTGTTGGAGTGATATTAACGTTTAGGTTTAGATTATGGTTGCTCTTGTCTCTGTTGGAGTAATATTAACGTTTAGGTTTAGATTATGGTTGCTCTTGGCTCTGTTGGAGTGATATTAACGTTTAGGTTTAGATTATGGTTGCTCTTGTCTCTGTTAGAGTAATATTAACGTTTAGGTTTAGATTATGGTTACTCTTATCTCTGTTGGAGTAATATTTAACGTTTAGGTTTAGATTATGGTTGCTCTTGGCACCACTTTGTTTTAAGTTCAACTGAAGTTTGTCGGAGAATAAAGTATATCAAGTTAAAAGCGAAAATAACTTACACCACAAGCGAACTATAGATTTTTGCTGTGGCTAGGAAAAAAAACCCACTAATTTTTATTATTGTCTTTGTCAAGTACTAGAGAAGGTCAATACAGATAGAACATACGTAATCAGAGCAGTTGGAGGTTGAACGTAGGAAATCAAGGATTGGACATAGAGTATTGTTCAAGTTAGTGGTTGTAGATCAGTGTTATTGAATTCAGTAGTTGGATATAGAGTATTGTTCAAGTTAGTAGTTGTAGATCAGTGTTATTCAATTCAGTAGTTGGATATAGAGTATTGTTCAAGTTAGTGGTTGTAGATCAGTGTTATTGAATTCAGTAGTTGGATATAGAGTATTGTTCAAATTAGTGGTTGTAGATCAGTGTTATTGAATTCAGTAGTTGGATATAGAGTATTGTTCAAGTTAGTGGTTGTAGATCAGTGTTATTGAATTCAGTAGTTGGATATAGAGTATTGTTCAAGTTAGTGGTTGTAGATCAGTGTCATTCAATTCAATAGTTGGACATAGAGTATTGTTCAAGTTAGTGGTTGTAGATCAGTGTTATTGAATTCAGTAGTTGGACATAAAGTGTTGTTCAAGTTAGTGGTTGTAGATCAGTGTTATTCAATTCAGTAGTTGGACATAGAGTATTGTTCAAGTTAGTGGTTGTAGATCAGTGTTATTCAATTCAGTAGTTGGACATAGAGTATTGTTCAAGTTAGTGGTTGTAGATCAGTGTTATTCAATTCAGTAGTTGGACATAGAGTATTGTTCAAGTTAGTGGTTGTAGATCAGTGTTATTCAATTCAGTAGTTGGACAT
>NW_013679050.1:7342-9754 GCF_000517525.1 Limulus polyphemus | reverse complement strand
TAAACGTTGTTCCATTAAATATATTAAATTAGTATGTTTGTTGCTGTACTGCCCATGGATGATGTCATACAAACATCATCCATGGGCAGTATTAAATATATTAAATTAGTATGTTTGTTGTGTGGAACAACGTTTATTTAATGTAAAAGACACATAACTACGTTAGTTATGAAGATGTTATCTGTGCAACGTGTGTGTTTTTTTACTAGATGTCAATCGGCCGGTTCGAAGTTCCAAGTGTACATGTTCCACAAGTATCGATGACAACGTCCAGTAGGTCCCTCTCGCGGTGACCTCTCTCACGCCAAATGTGAACATTGCTATTTGTAGGATCCAGCCGTTGCACGTGTTACACGCACAGTTTCAGATCTGCGTTGTAGTTAAAACATACCTGTTATCGTTGTTACTCTGTAATGTCTCGTTGTCAATGTGTAATTTCGAGTCTTACCATCTGAGTTCACTTCATTGCCATTTGCAAACTCCCCATGTAAAAAATATAAAAAATCCTCACAGATCGGACTTTATTTTACATATAAACAGTTAGGATAGGAGGAGCACAATACTTTTTGTTTGTTTGACCTTAAGCTAAATATTCCAATCTTTTGACCCTCTTACCGGAGCCTTCGTAGGACAACAATATTTGTAATAAATATATTGTGATCGTGTTTTTTAACAAGTGTATATTTGTAATAAGGTAATGTACATTGTTGCCCGATAAAAGCTCGGGTAAGATGGCCGAAAGTTCGCAACTAAAAGTATTTTAAGGTCTATATAATTCTACATATTAATTTACCTACGTTATGACCCTTAATCAACAACTTCCAAACTTTTCACTAGATGGCGGGAGTGTTTTTAGTGACAGGTTTTTTGTTACCGAAACGTTACGATCTGCCTTGACAAAAGCCAGCATGCTAACGTCCATTGTAAATTAGCAGCAGGAGCTTTAGCTATTGCTTACACGGTGCAGAAAAGGATAGAATGAGAAAAGCACTTTCGCTTTTTTTGTTTTTGTTTTCCAAGTGCTGACACTTGTTGATATAGGGTTTAAGTTATACATTTATAATGGCCTCCATTTTAGGGAGAGAAGCCAACAAAATCGGAGATTTATATTTAGAACGAGGGATTACAGGAAAAAGTGTTATTGATGATCGATCTTACGAGTGTTTAATCACTAAACAGAGAAGAATCTAGCTTTAAAAGTTTCTTTACCCTCTGTTGGTGGGCTAAGACCAGCCACTTCTACCTCCAGCTCTAGACTGTTCACCTAAAACAAAAACAAAAAACGCCTAATGTGAGAACTGTGTGTAATTCAATAGAAAGGTGGATTTTTTTTTTAAATCAAGATTCTTAGGGCTGATCAATCATCAGTACAGAACTGAAGGCAAAGCTGTTGATGCTACGACCGAGTTCATCATGAACCATGAACTACACAGGTTTGTTTCGTTACTGCTCCATTTCCCTGTAAGTAGCCGATTAGCAATAAAATACATAGTATGAGTTAACTTGAATAATTCTGTGATAAACGAAATTAAGCTCGCCTGTATTAGTGTGAAAGGTCAGAGTGAATCGCCTATATTAGCGTAAAAAGTCAGAGTGAATCGCCTGTATTAGTGTGAAAGGTCAGAGTGAATCGCCTATATTAGTGTAAAAGGTCAGAGTGAATCCCCTGTATTAGTGTAGAAGGTCAGAGTGAATCGTCTGTATTAATGTGAAGGGTCAAAGTGAATCGCCTGTATTAGTGTGAAAGGTCAGAGTGAATCGTTTGTATTAGTGTGATAGGTCAGTGTGAATCACCTGTATTAGTGTAAAAGGTCAAAGTGAATCGCCTGTATTAGTGTGAAAGGTCAGAGTGAATCACCTGTATTAGTGTAAAAGGTCAGCATGAATCGCCTATATTAGTGTGAGAGGTCAGAGTGAATCGTTTGTATTAGCGTGAAAGGTCAGAGTGAATCGTTTGTATTAGTGTGAAACTCCTTAATCTTCGCGCAACAAACTAAAGCAAGAAAATTATATTTAAAAAGAGAACCTGCTACATAGTCAGTAAAGGTTTGAAATACAATACCCATTGGTTTATACCTAAACAGATAAGTAACAATATTACAGTGTCAGTAAAGGTTTGAAATACAATATTACAGTGTCAGTAAAGGTTTGAAATACAATACCCATTGGTTTATACCTAAACAGATAAGTAACAATATTACAGTGTCAGTAAAGGTTTGAAATACAATACCCATTGGTTTATACCTAAACAGATAAGTAACAATATTACAGTGTCAGTAAAGGTTTGAAATACAATACCCATTGGTTTATACCTAAACAGATAAGTAACAACATTACAGTGTCAGTAAAGGTTTGAAATACAATACCCATTGGTTTATACCTAAACAGATAAGTAACAACATTACAGTGTCA
>NW_013679050.1:2481-6414 GCF_000517525.1 Limulus polyphemus | reverse complement strand
AATTCATATAGAGAAGTATCCGTATTTTATAACAACGATTTGTATCAATTCATATAGAGAGAAGTAACCGTATTTTATAACAACGATTTGTATCAATTCATATAGAGAAGTATCCGTATTTTATAACAACGATTTGTATCAATTCATATAGAGACAAGTAACCGTATTTTACAAGAACGGTTTGTATCAATTCATATAGAGAAGTAACCGTATTTTACAAGAACGATTTGTATCAATTCATATAGAGAAGTAACCGTATTTTACAAGAACGATTTGTATCAATTCATATCGAGAAGTATCCGTATTTTACAAGAACGATTTGTATCAATTCATATAGAGAAGTATCCGTATTTTACAAGAACGATTTGTATCAATTCATATAGAGAAGTATCCGTATTTTATAACAACGATTTGTGATAAAATACGGTTACTTCTCTATATGAATTGATACAAATCGTTCTTGTAAAATACGGTTACTTCTCTATATGAATTGAAAGAACGGTTTGTATATACTAGTACAGTGGCGTTTCGAGTTATTACGTCATCGGTGGTGTGTTTAGCAGTAATACTTTTAGGTTCAAGGCGAATTCTCGAACGTAGCTTACGGCTAGAAATATATGTAACAGTTCTTACGAAGAAGGATATTTACGTAACGAGAGTAGGGTCAAAGGTCACAACATTTCCAAGAAGAAAACCTTCAACATTTCTCATGAAAATACAAGAACTCGCATACACTGCAGAGGGCAGCACTAGTCACACCCCGAGTCAATCAACAGGTATACCCTCATCCTTAAGTTGAAGGCTATGTTCTAACAAATAATCTATCTCCGAATCTAGACATATCTCGATAAGAAACGAGTATTACAGTAAGTTGAAGAAGGCTCACTCACTCTAAAATCAACACTATTATCAAAAAAAGAAACAAATAAGAGAGAAATAAACTGGGGCTCATAACAATCACATTCGACTGTACATCTGTGAAGCCCCCCACCTACCCTATGAATACTCCAAAGGACTTTTTAGCTTTTGGTGTGCTTGAACGTGGTCTAACAACATCCAGCGTGTGGTCTAGTATTGACCGCGCCACCTTTTGTAAAAGTTTGTTATAACGAAAACTGTGGTATCAGGCAATAGGGCGTTGCTATGGTTATAAGACTGACCACCATCGACTATGAAGAAAGAAATCTAAGTTCAGCACGAGATCTGGTACGTCCTTCTTCTGAATCTTGATTGTTGTTCTATTTTCTAACTTCCAACGGTTACAAATCCAGTATTATTTTCTAACTTCCAACGGTTACAAATCCAGTATTATTTTCTAACTTCCAACGGTTACAAATCCAGTATTATTTTCTAACTTCCAACGGTTACAAATCCAGTATTATTTTCTAACTTCCAACGGTTACAAATCCAGTATTATTTTCTAACTTCCAACGGTTACAAATCCAGTATTATTTTCTAACTTCCAACGGTTACAAATCTTGTATATTTTGATTGTAAATCATTGTAGGTGCAGAACAAATGAAACGTGTCACTCTTGATGCAAAAATAACTCTTCTTCACTTCCTTACCTAATTTCTACTGATGGATTGGTAACAGTTGATGAGTATGATGTTCGATACACTTAGACCTTAGTTGATACGTGTTAGACCGTAGTTGATACGTGTTAGACCTTAGCTGATACGTGTTTCATAGCTTTTGTTTATCACTACATTCAGTTAGTTACTGGTGTACGGAAGCCACATTACGCTAATACAACAGTATTCTGACAAAACACAATTTATAATGAGAATTAGTTTATGTAGAGAACATACCACATTTTCCAACACAATATTGGTCTGTCTTCTTCACAAAATAACCCCCCCCCCCTCCCCAGTGGCTCTGTGGTAAGTCTGATAACAGTAATAAACAGGTTTCAATTCACGTGTTTAACACGGCACAGATAGCCCATTGTGTAGCTTTGTTGCTTAACAACAAACCAAAGAAACAAATCTTCAAAAAATGATGTTTCACTGTTTATGCTGGCAATATATGATACAAGTGGCAAAGGCACGCCGAAAAAATAAAATGCGACATGATACAACATTACAAGCGCCGAGGACAGATTCTTGTCAACCAAGGAAAGTACATCAACGTAAGGAAATATTTTCGTTATGTATAAATGTTATACGTGTGTATCAGTTTATACGGTTTGCAGGGCTAGTGATTTCATAGCCACGTACGTAATAGTTACCTATAATGAACACACAACACTCAAATTAGCAAGAACCAGCCGCAGTGCCATCGCTTGACTTAAAACTAATCTAACGGTCTCAATACTTAACCATCAGAAAATACTGCTGGAACATAATATCATTTAGTAACTAAAGTATTCAAAAAAAGCTTTAGAAGAAAAAAACGTTATCGTCATATGACAGAAACTGTAACGACGTAACACATTGTCGATTGAATTACAGTTCTGGAATAAGTTAACATTAACTCCTGATCATGATATTTATAAAATTTTTATACAGTTTGAGAAATCAATATTATTTGATACTTCACGTAATTGTCGTTAGAGGAAATGTGTGTTTCCCCTTGCGGATTATCAAACAAACTTTTGTTTCTTTCTCGAAGCAAAGGTAATATATTATTATTAGATGTACTTCTGCAAGGTTCCAGAAAGTGTTCTGTTTCAAGATTAAATAAAACCAAAATTAATAGTAATAAATATTTTTATTTCTTGTTTTTGAAGTTTATATGTCATGCTGAGTTGTAGCCTATAGAGTGTATAATTCTTCTCGTGATTCACGGCATGCGCACGTTTTACTGACGTCACGATAGTACAAGTTTAAACGTTAAGCGTACATTATGTGACGTCATTTTAGTGTCTACTGACTGACTGACTGACAGATCACACACTTCTGTATAGTGGTGTGAATGGTTAAGACAGGTAATCTCTCCAGGCGGCTTTCGGCACCCTTTCGGGGAAATATACCCTTGAGAAGAGCAAAACAAAAAGTTAAAAAACAAGTCCTAAAATTAATGTAATCTGTAAATTTGTATCGTAAAAACGTTTTTTTATGGTAATGCTGCTACTACAATGTTGAGAAATTTCGTAAAATTAAAAATTTTCTGATCCCCCCCCCCAAAAAAAAGTGAGATACTGCTTTACTTTAGAGTCTAAACCTAGCATGGCTACTTGCTAGTCACGGGTTCGAACCCACCCATCGAACATGCTTGCCCTTTCAGCCGTGGAGGCGAATAATGTGTCGGTCAATCCCACTTTTCATTGGTTAGCCCAAGGGTTAGCGGTGGGCGGTGTTGACTAGCTGCCTTCCCTCTATCGTTGCTAAATAAGGGACTGCTAGCACACGAGCAGCTTGGCGCGAAATTGAACAAAACAAATAAAACAGTGGTGGCGTATTTTTCTTTTCAACTTTAAAACATTTGATGCAACATTAACTTTCAAAGTCTGTTTTGCCATTTTAAAGAATACGATGTTACTTCGTTCGCACCACATGATAAAAATCACACACTTAAAGAAAATGATGAACTTATAAATAATATTTTGCCTTAAATATTTGACTTTAGGGTTAGATACACCCAAAGTTTGTATACTTATATTGTGGTTTTAGTGTTAATATTTGACTTTAGGGTTAGATACACCCAAAGTTTGTATACTTATATTGTGGTTTTAGTGTTAATATTTGACTTTAGGATTAGATACACCCAAAGTTTGTATACATATATTGTGGTTTTAGTGTTAATATTTGACTTTATGGTTAGATACACCCAAAGTTTGTATACATATATTGTGGTTTTAGTGTTAATATTTGACTTTAGGGTTAGATACACCCGAAGTTTGTATACATATAGTGTGGTTTTAGTGTTAATATTTGACTTTAGGGTTAGATACACCCGAAGTTTGTATACTTATAGTGTGGTTTTAGTGTT
>NW_013679050.1:0-1619 GCF_000517525.1 Limulus polyphemus | reverse complement strand
CAACCAACTGCTAAGGTTTTAGTTTTCAACTAACTGCTAAGTTTATAGTTTCAACTAACTGCTAAGTTTTTAGTTGTCAACTAACTGCTAAGTTTCTAGTTTTCAACCAACTGCTAAGTTTCTAGTTTTCAACCAACTGCTAAGTTTTTAGTTTTCAACCAACTGCTAAGGTTTTAGTTTTCAACTAACTGCTAAGTTTATAGTTTCAACTAACTGCTAAGTTTTTAGTTGTCAACTAACTGCTAAGTTTCTAGTTTTCAACCAACTGCTAAGTTTCTAGTTTTCAACCAACTGCTAAGTTTCTAGTTTTCGACTAACTGCTAAGTTTATAGTTTTCAACTAACTGCTAAGTTTATAGTTTTCAACTAACTGCTAAATTTTAGTGTTCAACTAACTGCTAAGTTTCTAGTTTTCAACCAACTGCTAATCGTTTTCCTGTGATAAGTAAACGTTGCTCTTGTAAACTTTATTTTGTTGCGATTAGGGTATTGTATTTAAGATTATCCGGAACAAAATTGAAAAATAAGCATTACCAAAGTTTATTACGGACAGAGAAAGATGTGGCGATTGAAGTTTAAACTTTAGTGTTTACTCGACGGCCCCTTTAGCTAATGAAAGCTATCCTTCTAAGGAGAATGTGTCGTGAAACGTTAGGCGTCTACTTAATAATTGTTACTTAAGGCCAATTACCTACTTTCAACAGGCTGTAATTTCATAAATGAGTCATACGTTCCCACGACAATTTACAGGCCTTTTCTGTATGTCTGCTGTTTACAAGTGTTCAACAGATGCTCCCTTATGTACGTGTTGAAATGATGTATAAACAAACTTATTGCATTTCTACACGCCCGATTATTGAAGACTAGTTTGTTTGAGCACTTTTTGGGGAAACTGGGGGGGGGGGGATTGTGTATGATTTTATTGAAAATTTGTTGTTTTTTGATCATTGTAATAATATATGAGAATGTTACAGAAATAATACTAGAATGAAAATACTATTCAGAATGGGCAGAGCGTGGCCCAGTAGTGCCGGACTGTAGAGCTGAGGTTCCGTGGTTCGCGCCCCCTTACCCCCCAAAGAAAAAGGGGGTTATCGTGCTGCGCACCTTGGAACCGTGGGTGCATTATAAGAGCAACGGTCAATTCCCACTATTCGATCTAATAAGAGCTGCCCAAGAGTTGACGGTGGGTATTGTTGACTGGATGTCTTCCCTCTAGCGGCGATTAGTGCAGATGGCTCTCGAACACGTTCGCGTGAAATTCAAAAACAAAACACTATTCAGAATTGTATATTACAGAATGAAATGAAGCCTCTGCCGTCTTCTTTAATTTAGCTTTTACTTTGTGCAGGGGGTGTGGGGTCTTGAATGTCAACAACTAGGCCAAACTTAAACAAGAACATAACTCTTTGTCATAGATACAAAACACCAATACAAAATCCTCGCAATAGTTCTATCGAGACTTATCAATACAAAATAGTTTGTATGTTTGTTTTGAATTTCGCGCAAAGCTACACGAGGGCTATCTGCGCTAGCCGTCCCTAATTTAGCAGTGTCAGACTAGAAGTCATCACCACCCACCGCCAACTCTTGGGCTACTCTTTTACCAACGAATAGTGG
>NW_013679049.1:8373-10059 GCF_000517525.1 Limulus polyphemus | reverse complement strand
AAGCAAGTTTATGTTCACTCACCTGAAGTAAGTATTTACTTAATTGCAAGCAATATTTTATTCACTTGTATGAAACAAGTATTTATTTACTCAGATGAAGCAAGTTTATGTTCACTCACCTGAAGTAAGTATTTACTTAATTGCAAGCAATATTTTATTCACTTGTATGAAACAAGTATTTATTTACTCAGATGAAGCAAGTTTATGTTCACTCACCTGAAGTAAGTATTTACTTAATTGCAAGCAATATTTTATTCACTTGTATGAAACAAGTATTTATTTACTCAGATGAAGCAAGTTTATGTTCACTCACCTGAAGTAAGTATTTATCTAATTGCATGCAATAAATATTTATTCACTTGTATGAAAAAATTATTTATTTCTTCACATGATGCAATTATTAATTTACCCACGTGGTTCAAGTATTTATTTACTCGTCTTTAACGACATTTACCCTCGTGAGTTTTGTGTATCGTGCCAAGCTTTTATCATGAAGGTCTATTGTTCGTTTAAAGCAAAATCTAAATTCATAACGATTCACCTAGCGATTCAGACAATTTTAACTTATTATGGGTTCGTTTTGAATGCGTATTACTAAATCTTCTATCTAGGACTATACAGTACTTCCAGGTGAATGACTTCGAATATAACACATTGCTTGACGGGAGAGAGAGAGGAAAGACCTTCCGCATCCACAACTTTTATGAACATATTAAATTGGAAAGACTCAGATACAATGAAACAAATAAATTAAAATTTAACGTCTTCGTTCAACTGTGAGGGAGCGTTAGAAATACGTGTTCGTATAGCTATAACTATATATATAAATATATATATATACTACCATATTTGTAATGTCTTCTAAATAGTTTGTTGTCATTAAAATGTCAATCATGTTTGTTTTTTTTCTAAATTGAAATCGAACAACGTATTTAACTCGAAAAGCTTTGAACGTAAATAATAAATATTATACTTCCTCTAAACGTACTGCGTAAATTATAATTCTCAATATGTATTCCAAGTGTTTTTATAACTGACCCTACACAATGTGTGAACGTACTGTGTAAAGTTTACTCCTCAATTTGTACTTCAAGTGTTTTTATAACTGACCCTACACAATCTGTAAACGTATTACGTAAAGTTTAATCCTCAATATGTATTCCAAGTATTTTATAACTGACCTTACACAATGTGTGAACGTACTGTGTAAATTATAATTCTCAATATGCATTCCAAGTGTTTTTATAACCGACCTTATACAATGGGTGAACATACTGTGTAAAGTTTAATCCTCAATATGTATTCCAAGTATACACCTGGAAAAAAGTTAAGCACCCCCAAATATTTTTCAGGATTGCTTATTGAAAATAAGGTTTAATTTTCATGATGTTGAGCAATGTTCATAATTTCAAACATAATTAAAAGGATGTGAGCGTTCAGGTGTGACATTTAAATCATTCGCGTTTTTTTCCCCACGTGCAACTTGCTCCCTTCTTCACGTCCAATATGCACTATTTTCTCGTGCATCAAATCCGTATTTAAGTCCCAAATTTCTGAATGAAAAATCATTTTAAGTAAGAATGGCAAGAAGACGGATATCAGAGACGCAGAGATGGCAAATTATTGACATGAATTCCGCTGGTATGTCCTACAAGGCGATAGGTAGACAGCTTGGCAATCATTACA